>NC_028647.1:40808494-40808778 GCF_001406875.1 Solanum pennellii
TCTCCCAAGATAAAACGGATTAAACCTGTTAAAGAAATAGCGGTACCTCAAACTTCTTTAACTTCAACGAACTTAAGAACAGCAACAAGTCACACAGACTCAGTCGATCGACACTTTGATTTTATTTGAGAGAAAAATAAATGCAGAGAAAGAAAAAATTTTCAGTGATTAGAAAATCCAAAATTGACTTCCTTTTATAGCCATTTTCAGCAAGGAACATATCTGTTCAGTGAAATCTGTTCAGACCCATTTTATCCAGAAAGTTGTGTCTTTTGGAAAAAATA
>NC_028647.1:40823778-40828778 GCF_001406875.1 Solanum pennellii
CTTAAACTTTAATTATCAAACAAAGTTACTAATTGTGTCAATAGTCATGAATTAAGATTTATTTGTTTGTAACTTGAATATTCTTAATGTAGTCTATATTATAAATGACAAAACTCAAGTTTCATAATAACGAGAGGAAGTTGGTTGGATGGTAAGCACCCCTCACTTCCAACCTTAAGGTTGCAAGATCGAGTCACCAAGGGAGAAAAAGGGGTAGAAGTTTGGTTGCGAGTTAGATTCACCAAGGGAGCAAAAGGGGTGGGAGCTCCTACGGAGGGTAAAAAATAATTAAAAAATGGTTAAACCCTTTAAACGAATAAACTAAGATATTGAGACTATATTGTGTGGGTTATAAACCCTCATTGGAAGGAAGGTCTCAGATGTACCTTCGGCATGTATGAGATTTTCTTTCCTCTATCTATGTCATACTTGGGATTCACTGACAGCCAATTCCAAGTAGATCCTCCCTCCCCCTCGCTCCACTTCGTTTCGCTCGTTTTCTCTTTCCTTCTGCCTGCAAAAAAAGTTATGAGATTGGTTTTGTGTGCGTTAGCGATCATCAAGCCTGTGACATAGATAAGATGGGAGTTCATGCAGTTGGAATGCCTGAGACCACTTTTCGCCTTGCTGCTCTTGCTTCTCTGGCTACTGCTCCGGCTACGGCTTTCTTTCTGCTTTGACTTGCCTTCCTTATCTCTCAATCTGGACTTGCATGTGTTCCATGACTATTTCGAGCGATTGCTGCTAGCTGGCTTGAGTTAGACAAGCAGAGAAGGATCTTATGCCGCCGGTGACCGGCCTGTCTATCTAGTATCTAGTACTAGGACTAGTAGAGTAGAGGCACTACTGGGCGTGGCTTCCTCGATCACAGCTTCTCGCTTAGCTAACTGCCAGACAAGGATGCAAATCAACTCCTTATATAGAATGCAGATCGACACATTCAATGAAGCAGCCAGTACGGCAGACAAGCTACTTTCTTATTCTAGGACTGGAAGATCCTCTATCTATTAGCATACCCGTACCGGCAGTTAGACTAGCACTCTCTCCCCAATCAATCGCAGTAACTGGCTGTAAGAGAGCTGACTGTCTACTATCTATGTCATGCCTTGGCAGGTGAATATGAGAGAGAGGCTGTAAGGGCATTCTCTCCTTCTCCATCTTCTGGAAAGCCCTCTTTGAGCATGCTGACAGAATGATTGACACTCACATCTCTCTCATTTCCAGTGATTTCGCTACAGTTTNGGGACCTCTCACTCAATTCAATAACATGTTCTAGGGCATCTTTTTCTAATAATAATGTTCGCATTTGACCAGGCTTTTTGGACGTTCCATGATTAAACCGACTAGCGGCACTTTCGAGATGCCACCTTGAAATAGAAAGTATTTTCAATTCCATTTGACTCGGGGCGTCAGGGACCCTCCAACAGAAACCTCGTCTTTTTTGTCGTCGATAAGTTCTCCCTCAGTGCCCTACTATTCATAAGAAATACTGATTGTTGAGAGACTGATTTATGAAAGCCCGGTGAGGCCTCAACCGACAGCCTTGCTTCGTTCTGCGGCGGTTTTCAAGCTAGCACCCGTTTCAGCATATCATCTCGCTCGATTCAAAAAAAAAAAAGAAAGAGACGCAGTTTTTGATTATCCAGTTCTATATCGAAAACGAGCAGTTGATCCCACGAAAGCAACGCTGGCTTTGTTGCGGGTTCAACTGGAATTGTAAGAAGTGAGGTAAATTGCCTTTCTCCCCACCCCATATGCCTCCTCTGCTTATGCCACTGGTGATGAACTCACTATGGCTATTCAACGTCAAACTCAGAGTTTTTCTTACTACATAGGCGGCTAAACGAAGCCCCAGTCTTTTTTTGTCAAACCCCAACCCCCTTATTAGTAGCCGAAGTAAAGGCCAGCATGAGATCAAAGTCACTTGCCGTCCGTTCGCTCTCTGTTCAACAAAGGCCATCGATATTCCCTTACTTCTCAAGTTTTGAATTTTATGAGCCCTTCGATTGTATCCCATAATCAAATCTCTCTGATAAACATCTTGTCGATGATTCGATTTTCACATATTATTTAGAATCTTCGTGTGCGCTTTTCGCCTGGCTTCTTTGCGTAAAGAACCTAACTCATCGGAAGTTAAGAAAAATGAACCATTTAACCCTTTAACCAGTGTATGCTAAGTAGTGGCAATAAGAATCTGAACTTTCTGAAATTGGAACCAGAACTTGAATAGGAAAACAAGTGGACACACCCGCAAGGAAACCCATCTCGAAACCAGCGAGTTGCCTAAACCCTCCCTTGTTGTCTTGCTTGCTTTCGGATAAGAAAGACTAGTCACTTTAACCTACCTTCCTAGCTTTAGTTGCCTTAAGGCCTGTCTTTCTTTCAGAACCTTGTTACTTTTAAGCTGTCTTTTCGCCTGAGGCTTTCGGACAAGACTACTTACTCCAGTAGGTTAGTAAGCTACCTCTTCTGCTTTCAGGCAAGGGTAGCTCTGAAGGGAGAGTTGAGCGGAACCAGGCATAAGGAGCAACAATCGCTATTGAGAGTTCCCCCGCTAGGGGAACGTCAGGAGGGGGACATGCTCTATGTCCACTGATTCTGTTTAGTACAGTATAGGAAGCCCTTGTTTGAGTGAGAGCTTCTAGAATGCCATTCATTTCGCAATAAGAAACTTTTCCACATAGAGGTTTCAGCTACTTAAAGCGAGAGTGCATCCAAAAATTCGAGAAGAGTGCTCGGCCTTGCTTGAAACAATTATAGGTGTCAATGGACCGATTTCACTAGCAGAGCACTTTCTCCAATGTGCGCAAACAGAGATGCCACTTTCAATGATGGACACCGGCCCTTGTGTTAAAGTAGCATCGAGTTTCGCTTGGAAACCGGCAAGTTTCGAGTTTCCAAATAAGTGGTACCCTTTCTTTAGAGTCCGGTAGGTCAATTAAGTTGCCTAAATCTCTTCCTTATCTGCTGCTCTGTAGCTGCCTTCCTCGCTTCGTCTTCGGCTTTCAGAGTTGTGAACTAACCTCTTCCTTTTACAGCCAGACAACTGGCGGATAAGCTGGGCATCTAAAGAACATAAGATCCGAGTTGCCGCCAGGCATAAAAGTCATATTGTCAACTAGGGAAATTGGCACAACCAGGCATCTCAAACATTGATAAGGGAAGAATCAGGCTTTCATTAGGATGATATTCCTTTCATCCGAATGGCAAGGCTTGCTAGTTTCCTGAAGTACACCCGCATCTGTCTATCTATGTCATAGTTGCTTGGAAGGAAGGTCTCAGATGTACCTTCGGCATGTATGAGATTTTCTTTCCTCTATCTATGTCATACTTGGGATTCACTGACAGCCAATTCCAAGTAGATCCTCCCTCCCCCTCGCTCCACTTCGTTTCGCTCGTTTTCTCTTTCCTTCTGCCTGCAAAAAAAGTTATGAGATTGGTTTTGTGTGCGTTAGCGATCATCAAACCTGTGACATAGATAAGATTGGAGTTCATGCAGTTGGAATGCCTGAGACCACTTTTAGCCTTGCTGCTCTTGCTTCTCTGGCTACTGCTCCGGCTAAGGCTTTCTTTCTGCTTTGACTTGCCTTCCTTATCTTTCAATCTGGACTTGCATGTGTTCCATGACTATTTCGAGCGATTGCTGCTATCTGGCTTGAGTTAGACAAGCAGAGAAGGATCTTATGCCACCGGTGACCGGCCTGTCTATCTAGTATCTAGTACTAGGACTAGTAGAGTAGAGGCACTACTGGGCGTGGCTTCCTCGATCACAGCTTCTCGCTTAGCTAACTGCCAGACAAGGATGCAAATCAACTCCTTATATAGAATGCAGATCGACACATTCAATGAAGCAGCCAGTACGGCAGACAAGCTACTTTCTTATTCTAGGACTGGAAGATCCTCTATCTATTAGCATACCCGTACCGGCAGTTAGACTAGCACTCTCTCCCCAATCAATCGCAGTAACTGGCTGTAAGAGAGCTGACTGTCTACTATCTATGTCATGCCTTGGCAGGTGAATATGAGAGAGAGGCTGTAAGTGCATTCTCTCCTTCTCCATCTTCTGGAAAGCACTCTTTGAGCATGCTGACAGAATGATTGACACTCACATCTCTCTCATTTCCAGTGATTTCGCTACAGTTTACTAGCGCATTCCTAGACTAAGACTACGGCATTGAAGAAGCAAGCTCACTCTCATTCCAGGAATCAGAGGAAGGCATTCTGTCCGGTAATGAAGTTCGAAGTTTCCGGCTTGCTTTCTCTCTTCTCTTGCAGTTGGCAGTCTCAGTCAACCTTGTTCCGGGCCTTCTCTTCTACTCTATCTGCTTATTGGATTGGTAGGTACAGTCTTTCTTCTAGGCTTCTGATTGAACTTTAAGGTAATGGGAGAGAAGGCAATCGACAGATAACTGGTAAGTAAAGCTATGGACTGGGTTCTCACTCTAAGCCAGTACCAGTAATTTGAAAAAACGATAGACATCTAGCGCATTCACTCGTTTTTTCTTTCTGATAGGCCAACTCAAAGAGGGAAATGCAAGGGGCGTTAGCGGTCTTTTTTGCCTCGCCTGCTACTGGGAAGAGAGAGCCGCTGTCATTCTTCGCTTCGTTCGAGAATCAACTGCACATGAATAGGCTCTTCCTTAGGCCTTCAAGGAGGAAGCAGCGGCTTTTTTCCAAAATTCCGGGGAAAATCAAATGAAATTCTTTTCGTAAGGCAAGAAAGTCGCCTAAGGAAAGTAGAAGTCTATGCACACTAACCGAATCTTTGGGGAAGGATGGTGGTGAAAATTGGCCTTTTCCCTTCTCCTTTCTAAAGCAAAAAAGAATGTCATCATTCTGATCGTGACTTGAAAAAAGAAAGAAGAGAAGGAACTTGGAGTTGGCGCCCACATAACGGATTGCTTGCTTACCAAGCCATCCTGGCTTTTCGCTCCTCTCCTTACAGTCAAGTGGCTTTCCCTCCTCCAGTTCTATTATTATTGACTTGACTTATTATTATA
>NC_028647.1:40831278-40839394 GCF_001406875.1 Solanum pennellii
TAAGTCCTTCTTTTTCTCTTACTATTTTGATAGAGGAGACTGCCCACACTGAACACCAACCCTCAACTATACTTGATCAAATCAAGATCTTCGTTTGTTCTTTTTCAGGATTTACTACACATAGGAACTTCCATCAACTGATCAATGGTTACTTCCGCTGATGCTGCAACAGTATGGTACCAAGAGACCCATTTCAGCCACTGTTTCACCCATCTGAGTAAAACAGTGCGTTCAAGGATTTCTCTCTCACCATCAAACACCAACTCATTTGGAAAGAGTCGTATCTCCTTAGGTGTTAATTCCTTCCGGAGATAATCTATTATCTTTCCCTTCAAAAAAAAAAAAGATTGAGAGGTTTAAATCTCCCAATCCAATATTCGAGAGGTAATAGATGTGACCTGTGTGGTTTGCTTGCAGCCGCTTTCAGTCTTTCCCAACGTTTAGATTGAGTAGACATCAAACGAGAACGAACTCTGAATCCGGCCCCCCAAAAAATAGGTAAAATCGATGTTGAAATCGAATACTTGGTTGCGAGTTGACACAGACCCACAGTTGTCCTACGGGAAGTTAATGCTCTAAGAGAGATTGGAGAAAGGTAAATTTTCATGTCCTTGGTCCAAAATCTCTTAGCAAACTCGAGGGTTCCGTTCTCGGATATTATCGATTTTGCTAAGAGATTGTAACCCCAAGCCTATCCAGCAAAATCCTGTACTGCCGCGCCACCTCTGTATCGGTGATTAGGATATCATCACCTAACAGGGCGTAATCAGCAAAAGGGGTAGTACTCGTTGGGTATGCATATTTCGCAGCTAGCCACACCATATAATGGTGGGAAAGCGCAAATAGGGGCCATGATCCGTAGTAACCTAACGGCTGCCCTGTTAAGAAGGCAATCTCACTCTCCCTCTTGACCATCGGAGGGACGATCGAGAAAGTGTTGAGACCCAAGGAAGTGTTGACTATTGATGATGCCAGTGCACTCCCCCACATGCAGGACATGAAGGGGTATATGACACTCAATGGCCAACGGTCCGTTGCCGATTTTGAATCAAAAGAGAAAGAATTACGTTTCTTTTGAGATCGTAATCGTACCAACGGACGTTCTTGGTCGAATGCTCCATCCGCCGGAAGGCGAGATAGGACTTTCATTGCCCATTGGCGGACAGGAAACAGTAACCTTTGTTTTTTACGTAATTACATATTGCAAAGATACGTCTCTTACCACCTCCCTCTATCACTTGAGCTAACCTTCCCGTTGCTAACGGAACNCCGTTGCCGATTTTGAATCAAAAGAGAAAGAATTACGTTTCTTTTGAGATCGTAATCGTACCAACGGACGTTCTTGGTCGAATGCTCCATCCGCCGGAAGGCGAGATAGGACTTTCATTGCCCATTGGTGGACAGGAAACAGTAACCTTTGTTTTTTACGTAATTACATATTGCAAAGATACGTCTCTTACCACCTCCCTCTATCACTTGAGCTAACCTTCCCGTTGCTAACGGAACACCCTTGTAAGCCCCCAAAAGAGAACTAAAGTAGGGGCCTACAGACTTTTTCAGAAAGAGTTTTAAAAAGCTACAATTTTTTTTGACTTACTTTTCTTGTTGCATAATTCAGATAGATAGAAGGGATAATGCCGCTGTTAGAACACCACAATATTCCTCTTTTTGGGGTTAATGTTCTCAACGGTGAATCGATCATTCGATATCCTTTTCCTAAAAGACCAGAAATCCTGCCTTTCGGCATTGCGATAAAGTGTTGACAGAGCAGAGTGAAAGGCACCACATCGAGAGAGAGGGCTGGGGAAAGACCCGGACATTGAGAGGCGGACAAGGAGGTTATATCGCTCTAAAACAGGTACTGATAACGAACCACAAGCCCTAGCTTTTAAGCCGAAGAAAGAAGCAATCATACCCCTGGAACAGAAATATATTGCACTTCAAAATAGTTACTAGAAGCACTGCAAGCGCACTTCCTATCTAGGCAAACCAAACCCGAAAAAGCACCTCCCCCCCGGCTAGCCTTGCAAAAGCGGGTGTGCGGGAGAACAGAACTGAGCATCAAGGCTGCAAGACAGAAGGAAGGTTCCCGCGTGCAGGAAAGCTTTTTCACATGCTTAACAAATGCAAGTAGACTTTTCTCTGAGCCCCCAGGGGTAGCAAAGCTAGCTCTTCGTATCATTGGCATTGGGCAGGTGAACCTGGCTACACAACAACTCTGACTCTAGCAGAGGATCTAGTTCCACAACAATCCGCTTATCTTATATAAGATAATATATAAACTTAGCGTACCTACAATCGCTTGCTTGATGGCTCTCTTGCTTTAGCTACTTACTCTATAGGTAAGACTTTCATGAATGGCATGCTCGCGTGCCTTGTTGCCCCGGATGACCAGCCCACTTTGTATCATGACATTCCTTTTAGAAGAGTGCTTGATAGAGACCTTAACGCTAGGGATAAGGCCTTTCTTTCATAACCAAATGAAACTGTCTAAGGTGAGGATCCAAGACTGATGGGTACAGAATCCGGTGGTACTTTTTATTGATCACAAATCGCTTGTTATCGCGCTGTACTCCTTTTGCAAGATCAGCTCTTAGATGCGAAAAATCAAATGATGAAGGGGGAAATGAAATGTCGGATTGAATCGCCGAAGCAGGGCTAAGACGAATAGATATGAATGACGAAATGAGGTCTTCCCCCCTTACCTTAGTCAGACTGGCATGAAGCTTACCTGAGGAATTAGGAAGATGAAAGAAAGAAAAGCGGAAAAGGGGGATACCCCATAGACCAAAAGGGCATAGATCGATAAGATCCAAGAAAAGAAAATACCCGCAGCAGAATCGGAAGACCTTTAGTAGATTGTTTTTAGGTCCAAGCGGTGAATCTGAAATCTTCCTTACGCCTACAAGCAAGAGTCTCCTAGGATTTCGCAGGGGAAGGGTAGCCAACCTGGGATACGTTGCGGCAAGGAATAGGAAGGTGCCTCTAGCAGATTGCCCTTTCTTTTCCTTTCCTGGGCTAGGTAACCGTTAATGGAATATCCGAGGCATTTTCTGCTTTGTGGAGTCAACTCGTCTTCCCCGAAGCGGAACCCACGTATAAATTAGTGTATACATATGCACTTACAGTTACAGATACAGAAGGCGCAATCGGAGCACTAAGATCATGGGGTGAAGGCACACTGTCATTACACGATGGGTAAGGTGCGGAGCTACACTTTAAAGACAGATTCACTAGATTCCGACCTTCCCGCTGCTCTGTATAGTCCTATTGGAGGGCAATACAATACTCTAACGATTCCTGCCTTGGTTGATGATGAATTACCTTACTCCCTTTCCATACCGGGTCTAGGGGTATAGTCTATTCTATAATATACTCTTCTTCTATCACAGAAATTGCTAAATCGGAAGTTAAGCCCTATAAGCACTTCACTGAAACTAAAAAGAACAACAAGAGCAATCCCTCACAGGCTAAAGCAGGAACAAGGGGCGCAAGCAGTCTTTAGAAGTCTAAACTAAGAAAGACTTACGAACCACTTAGGAAGGATAAGAGCCGTAGCTACAAAGCAAAAGAAGTTGTCGGAGGCGATGCGACGATACTCACCTCAGCCTCTCTGGCGGCATTAGTTACCAGATTCATTCAGTGACAGCCTTAGGATAAGGAAGTCCTTTATTTTCATTTAAGAAATAGGCGGCCACTCTCTCTCTTACTTTCTTTCATTTAGTTAGGCGTGGTAAAGGATCTCGCTCGAAAGAGACTCTTCACCTACTCAATTGGAATGACTCTTACCCTTACTTATCTCTTTACTCAGAGAAGTCCCTCTCGGAGCTATTCCCCGGCGCTGTGTCTTCTTTCTCCTTACTCTGGGAATGAAGCCGTAAGCCGAACAGAATACGGACTTGCTTGCTCTATTTGATTCAGGACCTCTTGCTGCTGCGTCTCTTTCGGATTCGGGTCCTAATAAAAGAAAAAGATTGTTGGCCTGGCTATTCCGATTGAGAATACGGAAGAGGCTATGAAATAGAAGAAAGAAGGTGAGTTCGAACTCTAACTCAAGAGCCCTTACTCAAGAGGGCTTCTCTTCCTCTTATTGTCAGAAGTCAAATGGTTAAGTCCAGTTGGGGCAACTGGGCCAGACGACATTGATAGCGGAGTTTCCGTGGTAAGGTACAAAGCTTTTTGTCTGGGTCTTGGGCAGACGTACTCAACTGGTACAAATAGAAAGGCTCGTCCAGTGAGTGATGACACTAGCGAGTAAACTGCAAAAGGGTCTTGCTTGGTATAATATAAGCGGATGACTTAGTTATAATTAGCTCAGATGTGACTTCTTTGCTCGGTTTCGGTTGCTTGACTCAATAATGGCCCTTCAAAGTCATTGACTCCATATTTAGGGAACGGTTGAACTCCTTTTTTCTTTTTCAAGCTGTCGACAGTCATGTTCTTATATTTCTTTACTGTTCCGTACTAAATTCCTTTGTTCACCAATCAACTGAAGAACCAATTAGTTGTAGCAGCACCTGCGACTGAAAAAGTAGCCCCGGAAAACATTAAAAAGAAGAGGTCTAGGGCTGGTTCCGGAAAGGGATCGAAGAGAATGTAGCTTCAAGAATGAGGCAAGGCCAGCCCTAAGTCTAAGTTGAAGTTACAGGGCTGGGAGGTATGAGTTGATCGGATGCAGGGAAGCCCGGGCAATCCGTTCCTATCAATCATTCGTCAGGAACAAGAAAGGGTACTTTGCCAATGACTGAGGAAGGTCGTCCGCTATGTCTTACCGATTCTCCGAAGACCATACCAACACTAGTGCCAAAACAAAAAAAAAAGGGGGGATTGACTTTTTCAGTATGCGTCTTGAGTTTTTCTGTTCTAATCGAGATTAGATTAGGGTGGTCAGTGTCTTTTTTAGGTCAAGGGACGGTTTTCTTTTTTTCTTCTATCTAGCTTCTTAGGAAAGTACTCTTGATTCCGATTCGGATTCTTTACCTCGTTGACCGACATTACAATAGGTGTATGGGTCAGGGAGCGACTACTTGGTTTTTACGCGTTCACTTACTATTGATAGAGAGTTTCTCGCTGACAGGCCTTTCTGAGTATTGCGAGATTCCCCGTATCGAATGAAGATGCAAGAGCTAGATTCTAATACTAAAAAGGGAAAAGGCTAGCAGAAAAGATAGATTGATTCCTCGCTTCGGATGAAGCAGAGTTTACGAAGTCGAAGTTCGATCTCAAGTTGCCTGCATGCACCTATAAGACATGGAAAGGTATCCAGAAAGCACAGTAACAGCTATAGCTAGTAAGCTAGTATACACGCATTTGCCCGATTGCTTTAACAGACGCGTTACCTCCTGGTTCCCACCTGTCCTGTCCAAAAACTAAGGAACTCATCTGAAAAGTAGATTTGCTAGATCAGAACGTGAACTCAGAGAATAGGGGTATACAAGTGAACCACCTAGAATCGATCCATGGCCGCTAAACTAAAGAAAGGAGTCCTTTACCAAGTAAGCTAGGCAACCTTACCCGCCTCAACCGATCTTAGCTCGGACATGCCAACAGCCAATACTTACTCTTTTCCCTGGGACAGCTAATAAAAACTAATACGGCCCCTTCTCAAAGAGACTGCCCTTAGGACTCTATTAAGTGAAGTCATTTAACAGCGGATAGACACAAGTTATGACAACCCTCACACGAGGGCCAAAAAGAAGGCTTTCGTTAAGATAATTCGCCCATACGATAGAACAAGGAGAGCAATCAACGCTATGGCTACTTTAGGGCAATTCCCGCCTTAGGGACCCCTACTGTGACAACAGCTACTACGCATCCCACATCAGATAATGCTATCGACGAAACAACCCTTTATCCAATCCAGCATATCACCATGACCTGGCACAGAACCAATCTTCCCTTTTCGACATCCGTAACGAAGCGTTCTAACAGCAGTTACACAGCCCCTGAATGTCTTAGATAGCTGTAAGTGAAATAAGGCTACTAAGTAGTAACTAGGAATGCGGCTAGCTCAGCTAGTATACTTACTTGCTCGTTATAAGGGGGGAGGCTAAAGCAGGGTAGCGAAACTAGGAACGGAGTTGGCTTGTTAGAGCTAGGCTGTTGAGTGAAAGTAAAGTAAGCGAGCTAGTCATACGAGCCAGGGAGCTAGTCAGCTTGCTGTAGTTGCTACGGTAAACTGGAGTGAAACGAGTTGGCAGTAGAGACCATAGGAAGGAGCCACACCTGCGATCTTTCATCAAAGGAGCATGCGTTCTAATGAGGGAATCAAGATGCTCAACCAGAGTAGATAGGCGAACAGCAGGAAACTCAGATTGTACACTATTTACGACACTACCAAGTGTATACACCATGATAACCTCCAATGAATATAGATTCAAAGCATTTGGAAACTCTAATTTACTTTATCCTGGGAGTTTTGTTTTGATATAAACATTTTCTAAATGATTTCGGAACATTACTCATAGGAATAACCTATTTTTATATATTTTTTATAAAAAATAACAAAGGGAGATCCTATAAGAGAGCTTACAGAACAGGCACTACATTTCAAATATAACTAACAATTGGCTAAAATAAACTCATTCTTATTCTTCTCTCCTGTTCCTTCAATTTTATCCCTGTGCTCCTCTTATTATTCCTCCTGTTGAGTTGCCTTCACTTCCGTTACCTCGGTGTTTTAATGTCATTTCTCTCGCAAGAGAGTTCTGCTCTTCCCGTAGGGCTTTGAGTCTGAGCTCTGCTTCCCTGAGTGGAGTGTCTGTTGGAAGGTTTTTCCAGAACCTTATAAGGAGTTCCTTGCGCTCCTGTATAAATTTTTCTTCTTTCTCTATTTCAGAGAAAGGTTGGTGTAGTCTGAATTCTCCAGCCATTGTTTGTTTTAGAAATCTCTTTGAGCGTAAGGATTGATTTATTATCGAAAGAAGAGTTTTCTGGCAAATGGCAGTTCTTGTTGATTCTCTATTTATACTGTGGATAGTCTATTTTTTAGAGCGAGCGCGAATTGGATGATTCAACAAACAATTCATCAGTTGTTGAATCATGCCATTTTGCTGATTCAACTTTCTTCCTTCTCAGGTATATTCTAATACCACTCTTTCAGTGTTTAAAAAATGCTTCAGCTGAGGAATCATGCTATTTACATGATTCAACTTACTCTTCTCAGGAAGCTCCTAATCTCACTGGCAGTTGAATCATGTCATTTAGGTGATTGATTCCACTTACATCAGTGTATGTAATACGAATACTAACATCACAGGAAGGAAGTTTGACTATTTTGTAGGGCTGCTCTCTTCTGCGTCGACTGCTATGTGCTAAAGGCTGCGGAATAAGAGCGGTAAGGCTTTCTGGATTCAACCCATCTTTTCTGGGCCTGGAATATTAAGCCCAATCTGTGGTTTTGTCATACAATAAGATCCAATTTGTTTGGACTCGTTAGGTTTGGCCCATTACCTTGAGTTAGGCCGAACGTGTACACCTTTTGTCATGAAGATGTGATCTTAGCCACCGATGGGTCCAGGCCTCATGCTTCGAGTTGTGAGGCAATCCAGAGACAAGAACGATTTGGTTCCAGAGGTCATGCTTTGTCTTTGCCAAGTTGAATAAAGCAGTTCGACTGCACGCAGGGTTGGGTTTTTAGGGGAGTTCCGTGCATCCAATCCATTTGTAGCAGAATTTCCACATATATAGGGGTAAGACTCGGATTAGAGATTATATAGAAGCCCCCCCAACCCCCTTCTTTTTCCTTCCTTCGAGTAGGTCCGCTCACTGGAAAGTTAGGTCAACAGAAAGGTTCCATCCTCCAAGGAATATCGTAGACCAGCCGAAAGGCGATGACATTCCTTGTGGCAAGAGTCGAACTCTAGGGTATCGAGGAAGGTTGGAGAATATAGGTTACAGAGTTCATCAGTCCAAGTCTCAGAAGAGAGACTCCTACGCCATCCATTCTTCCAGTATGAACCAGTTAAAGAGCATACATCGTAGAAGACGGAACTAACTTTTCCCCTTTCCTTAGAGTCAAGTGGCCCAAGGGCCCCCTTTCTTTGCCCCTTGGTTCGCTAGCTGACTTGCCAGCGCTTGGATTCTCGAACTCTAAGAGCGGATTTCTGGAATTTGT
>NC_028647.1:40839516-40924228 GCF_001406875.1 Solanum pennellii
TCTTCGAATTGAATATTCTATTAAATAGAAGTAATTCACCATCATTCGGTTAGGATCAATCTAAACCAACCCATCATATTATGTATACGATTCAACATGCCAACTATTAAACAACTTATTAGAAATACAAGACAGCCAATCAGAAATGTCACGAAATCCCCCGCTCTTCGGGGGTGCCCTCAGCGTCGAGGAACATGTACTAGGGTGTATGTGCGACTCGTTTAGATCATGAGCTGGCACAAAAAAGCAAGAAAACTACTTTTACAGTATCAACGATCAGTACCGGTGAATGGGATAGGGATAGGAAAAAGAGAGATTTTCATCGTTTGTGGATCACTCGGATAAACGCAGTAATTCGCGAAAGGGGAGTATCCTATAGTTATAATAGAAGGGAAGTATTACCCTATAGTTATAGTAGATTAATACACGATCTGTACAAGAGAGAGTTGCTTCTTAACCGTAAAATACTTGCACAAATAGCTATATCAAATAGGAATTCTCTCTCTCGCCGATGCGGAAGCGAACTAACTACCTAAACGAGCAAGTAAACTTTCTTTCTTAAAGGAAGAACTGTAATCCGCTGCTTGAGTCACTGGTGTTCTGGAGCCAAGCCAAAAGCGGGATGTGTCTTTGGCTAAAGCCTGGGAATCAAGCCAGTGAGTTTCAGGGAAAAGGGACTACTTCTTCCATTCCTAACCTAATCTAGCAGTGAGACATACAACCTAAGGCAAAATATCGGGCTAACGCACAGTGAACGCTACTAAGGCTGAACCGAAAGGAAGAGCTTATATGCCACATAAACTTCTTCCATTCACAGCGGATGCGCGACTAAGAGTTAGGACTGGAAGTCAGGAATTCCCAGTGCCTGTAAGATGTAAGAGCATAGCTAGATTCCAGAGATAGTAAAGAGTTCTCATACACTATAGTAACTGCTTAACTCTAAATCCAGTGACAGCTTTCAGTCTATAGTAGCTTATATGCGCTACTAGTGAGACAGCTGATATGCCACTATTTTCTATAGAAGAAGGATGACATCAGCAGCTAAATCGTAACTCGAAGTTAACCTTGTTGGGGTTCTTTCACCGATCCTTAGGTATGGTTGACTTGACTGATTAGTCTCACGGGCCTTAGCTTAGATTGGACAAGTAAACTTCTGGGCCCAACCGAAACGAAGGAAAAGCCCTCAAAAATGAACAAAGCGAACTGAGTTGTCCCTGCTTTATCCATCTCTACTTCGCGGGACTAACCAAAGAGACGATGAACTCACACTTGCTGGTAAAGTAGTCCTCGGAGGAAAAACATATTACAGGACCGGACTGATGCTGCGGGATGTAGCAGAAAGGGGTGTAACAAAACTTGCAGCGAAAAGCACTGAAACAAGCTCCAACTCAAAGATCAGGGAGGGAAACTCTGACTCTTCTCTTACCTCGTACCTCGCCTATTAGACCTCCTATCGAGTGAAAGTCTTCGCTTGTATCCAAACCTCCTATTCAACTCTAACTGGTGCAACTTGCACCAAGCTTGGCTGTACTTAGATAGTAAATTCAATTAGGAGCACAACGTATTCTCTAGGAGATCATATACAAAATATATGGGGGAAGAAATGAGAGGGCCTAACTCTCCATAGGCCGCTTGCACTCGCTCGCCTGGCACGACAGAAGAAAGTCAAACTCGATTGAAGGCAGGCAAAAGGAGAGCAACTTCAACTAGCTCACAGAAAATCGAACATAAATAAAGGGACGCCGTTGGCTTACTCGCTTTCTTATCAATTGTATTCTCTTTTTTAGGATATTCTTTGAAGCGTGATACGCAGATGAGTAATTCAATAGATTCTATACTCGTTGACTCTTGAAAGGATGGTTTGCTCACCCTAAGGGAAGAAAAGTCGTATAGAAACAAAGGGCTTGCTTCCGCATAAGAGCATAAGATAAGAATGGTCTGGTGTCCCAGTTCATTCGGACCTGTAGTTAGCTCAGCTTGAGCAGCACTTTACAACCGAAGAGAACAACGGGAGGCGAGCCCTATTAGGATAGGATTTTTCGTGCATTCTTCCTCTTTCTCTTCTTTTTCTTATGAATCTTCTTTGGAGTGAAAACTCTCCCTAATAAAGACTCAACTCACTATTCTATTTGTACTTCCTTTATCGTGGGCTTTCGAGCGAGGAAAAAAAGGAGGGAAATTACGTGTGATGACAGGAAAACCGCTATTTCCTTGGTCTTTATTCCGCTCTCATACGAAGCTTAGGGTGAGCAAACCATACCATTCACCTTAGAGCCCCGCCTAGGAGTCTGTGGACATCCATTTACATCATTTCTTTGAAAAGCTCTCATGAGATCTCGTTGGCATGCCCTACCAAATGAAAAGGAAGTCGCAGGAGCAAGTTAAGAGTTAGAATTCCCCGACTCCGTTCCTATTTATTAGCCTTCTTTCTACTTCAACATCAACTTCGTTAGCTAACTAATTGATCCTCGCCCATCTTTGGCTGCCTGTTAGGAGGATTATGTTGGACCTATGCGATCTCGTTACAACGTTCTTTTTTTTACAGAGATTTCTGGTGAAAACTTCAATCTTGAAGCATGGGAGCTTCTTAAGATGTGCATGAACAACTGCAGGCACGACTTGTCGTCGAGACTCCTGCCCCAAATTAAGGGATTCGACGACTTGTGCACTAAAGCTCACGATGTGGATTCGAACCACTGCTTCTCCTTATTGTCGTGAGCGGGTCTGTCGTCCTCCTCATTATAGTCCTCCTAGAATCCAGAGCATTTCGTCGAAATACATCCTGTCTTTTCACCTTAGTAGTCCTATGCATAGTCAGTACTATAGCCCCAATCATGGCTACTAATAAAATAAGACTAGAAACCAAAAACCAGACGAAATAGTAGGTATAAAGTAAATTGCCCAATGTTTCCAAATTAGTCCAACTTCGTACCTTTCCGGCATAAACCGTATATCTCAGAGAGGTCGTATTTCTTTGGGTTGGTAGTAATGGAATGCTTTCATTATCTAAAATAAAGAACATCTCCCACCAAAAGATAAGTCCAATAATACCACTCACTGGTAAATAGCGCAATACTTCTTCGTGAATCTCCGCTATTTGAATATGGAACATCATAACAACGAATAGGAATGAAACGGCTATAGCTCCTATATAAACTACTGGGAAGATCATAGCGAAGAAGTCGAGACCTAACAAAAGAAGTAAACCTGAAGTGTTGCGAAAGACTGGGATGAGAAACAAAACGGAATGTACCGGATTTTTAGCACGTACAACCATCAAACCAGAGACCAAAGCAGGGCTCGACAAAACGGAAAGTATCATAGTACGTCGTCCTTCCCTGAAATGGAACTTTCATGCTGGAGCAAGAACTAGCATGAAAGTCGATCTATTACGACCAGCGCGGTTGTTCCTATTTCATTTTCTTCTTCCAAGCCCTTCTTAGAAAGCACTCACTGAGTTACTTACGGAATCTCAAATCTCTCTCGACGCCGAGAATTCTTTATGTGTCCAGGTCGATTAGAGGTTCGGCTTCCTTCTCCCCCCCCTTTTAGCCTTCTGGACCCCTGAAAAAAAAAAAAAAAAGAAAGCTGAAATCAAAAAGAAAGGAGAGAAATTGGGCCATCTTTCCCGAGAGAGCCCGCCTTCTCTCAGGCCAGCAGTCTTCTACTTCTAGTCGACTGCTCTATGACGGGCTTCCCTCTTTCCTTGGCTCTGCTCGCTCGTCTACGCTCCGCCCCAGCAAGTAATAATTGAAAAACGATGTTTCCTTTCCTTACAGTCAAGTGGCTTTCCGCTCCTGCATTAAGATTGAAAACGAAAACTTGTCGTCAAAAAAAGGCAATCAATCAGAAAAAAGAAAAAATATGGAAATAGTGAATCAAGATCTAGATGGATCCCTATCTTTATCTCTATCCACGGAGATACCTATCTATATGGAGAGAGATCTATCTATGAATCGGCCTAGACTATCCTCTATCCGGATAGATATGTCCCTATGAGCGACTACGCCGATCTTTATATGTTTTGGCCACGTCCCTTTCCGCTCCGAAGAAGAAGGTTTGGATCTTTCAATCTTATGTCGTGAGGTATGTGACCTATGTTAGGTCCATAAGATACCACAGCCTTTGGTGTTCTATGATTCACCTCCGAATAATGAGTAGGTAGTTCGATCCTTTTTATTTTGATCTTTTTAGTAAACTGATGGGGGGGTGCGGAGCAATAGGTCGAATTACTATATAAAGAAGAGTTGTAAACTATAGGACTTCTTGTTCGAGTAGGAATATTTCGGTTTTTCTCGTTCCTTCTCTTCGATAAGAATAGGGATTTGAAATGATAAAAATTCCTCTTCATTCTGTTGTGCTCAGCGAAAGAACTGCCTAAGCATACTTTTTCGGATCCAAACTTCTTTGTTCTTTCTAAGTCTTCTTCTTGCATAGAAGAACGCAACTGTTGCAAAAACCGGGATTTTAGTAGTAGGCGGCATCCCCTCTTAGTTTTGAGTAGGCGGAACCATTCTGTTTTGGTTCTTCTCCACGGGTGATCCAGGAATTTTCCTATTATTTTCTCAACTGAGATTTCGATATAGAAGGATCTCTTTATTTCTTCACCGCGGGTTCTCGCATCATTTTCTTGAAAAGATATTATATCACCGTGGGAGAGTTTAAAATGAGTAATGTTAACCATTCCATTATTCACACAAACCCTTCGATGACTTATCGGCTGCCTTGCTTGAGGAATAGTTTCACAAAAATGGAGACGAACCGGGATAACGTCCGATCTTGTTTCTGGATTGAGTAGAAAGGGGATATATGAAGTTCGTTCTCTTCCTCTGTGCATCTCTGTGATGGGTAAATATCCATAAAAAAGGGACAACTTTCGTGGAGTTTGTGATTGGATGTAACTGTTAAGATTTTCTCTAGAATAAATCTTTCTCTTAATAGATCTCTTCTTGTTCCTCAATCTTCCGAGAATACGGCGTTGTATTATTGTAAGTTCTCTGTTCCAAACATTTCCTGAAAGTAGACGACAAGTTTTAAATCTTAATGCAGGCAAGGCATATCTCGTTGAATCAGTCTTTTTCGCCACATCGCGTATAAGGGGCAACTCTGTCTCCGCCTCTGCTGCTGGCGGGCCGATGTATAATGTACTACTTCGATCCAGCAACTTCTTAGGAGTAGGTTTTGGCTTGCCCCCCTCCTTACAGTCAAGTGGCTGAACGCCCCTTTCTTCTTATTAGTCAGATAGGTTTGGAACCCTTTCCCCTTTTAATATAATAATAAGGTAAGCTTCCAAAGCTCCTTTCTTCAGCTGGTGCGCAGGAGCGCACTTTCGTTTTCCCCCTAACCTTAACAAGGGGCTTTCATGAATAGGGATTTCCCGCCAGCAGTCTTCTCTTCCTATCACTTCACTTCGTTCTAGAAATCTGATCTCACCGGGCCGGGCGAAGGGGAAGGAAGGGATGGGTGGTCCGGGAACAACAACGAGAGAGGGCTCGTAGCCCCCCCCTCTCACTCTTCCCCACGCCTATTTGTTCACCCGAGATGCAGAACTCTTTTTTCTTTTTTTAATGAATAGATAGAGCCATGATACATTCCGAAATATTGTAAAGGTAAATAGACTCTTTTCGCCCCCTTTTCGATGTCTGCCTGAGGACCTATGTTAATGTTTTGGAAAGGGGATGTTCGCCTTTTGTAACAAATAGACCCACGATACGGACTAATATATGTTCTTACCCGCAAGCATAAGTAAGATCTATTCATAGTTGGTCAGTCCCCCACGGCAGGGCTTCTCGCTTTTCATGAATGTGTCTCCCCCTCTGCTTATGTGAGTTTTACCCGCCTTTTACTCTGCTTGCTTCTGACTCCCTATGAGCCCTTACTTTTTCGGAGGGTCGGCGGGGCATGGGAGCCTCAGCTCATGCATCGGTTTACCGAAATAACCTCTGCTCTCCCACTTCCTTCTATTCAAAAGGCGAGCAGCCCTTAAACAAAAAGGCCCTAAAAGGGTTCTTCTTTATATATTACATAAGCCCTAAAGTAGGTAGCCCCGAAAGCCGAACTCAGCAGAGTGGGTTTTGGCTTGCCCCTTTCTATCTTATTAGTCAAACCTAAACGTCCNGGAGTATGGATAACACTATGTTGGGGCTTAGCATTAGATATAACAATATGAGGGATGGGTTTGACTTTGTTTACATGATAAAAGCATGGACCTTGTCTGCTCTAACAGCTTAAACATTTAAATGTGATGGTCACATAATTCAACACTGTATTGGATAAAACAGTAAGTTGGTTCTGATTGCCATCCGTTATCAAAAAGAACTTTTTTTTGTGCTTTGACATTATGATTAACATATATATTAATCAATATGACCTTCTAATGGTCTGGTAAGTCCTTCTCCCCTCTACTCTGTCAGTTTTCCCTGTGGCTACTGGCAACCATTAAATTTGCAGTTAAAATGAAAACATGCATACATAACGATCAATCCCCTGTAAACTCCCCGGACAACTTTTTGATTTTTGTTAGCTCCTTATCTTTAGTATATGGCTCACGGTAATGGTGCTGACCTGTTCACTTTTGATCTCACTCTTTGTGTACTATGTTCATCTTCTTGATGTCTTTAATGAAATCTATTACTTCATCAAAAACAATCAAGAAGAGCTCTAGGTCTAGAAGTCCTTTCCTCTCCATTCAGTTGTTTGCCTTGAATCTCAGATCTGACCACTTGACCCTGCACCATACAACATTCAGAGACACACGTATGGTGCAGGGTTATGCAGTCATCTGAGATTCCTAATAAGCTTTTGTTCTTGCTGTAACTGACGCTCAGGTGCTCCCTAAAACTATACAGAAAGATCCTGCTATGCAGAGAAAGGAAGGATCGAGTGGTAGACCAAAAGGTACAATGCTTGAGAAGGCCATCAGGGATTTGGAGAAGATCGTTGCAGAATGTATGCCCAAAACTTTTGACATATGTTTTTCTAACCGATAATTCATTTTCTTATGCATTGGTCGTCTATTTAATTTTTGAAAATATCACAGTAAGGCCGAGGTTCAGATGTCGTTTCTATTTGATAATAACTAATTTTTTTTACATTCAATCTCAAATTATCACAGTAAGGCCACCAAATATGGAGGTTCAGGATGCTGATAATTCATCTCAGGCTATCAAAAGGAGGTTACCACTTGAAATAAAGCAGAGGCTGGCAAAAGTTGCCCGACTGGCGGTATAGACTAAGCTATATGGTCTAATTAGTTGTTATCTTTTTGGTTGATGTATTTACTTATATTCCATAGCGTACTTATCGAAGTCAAATATTTCTGTTGATGGTTGCAGCAAGCTAGTCATGGAAAAATATCCAATGAGTTAATTAGTCGTTTAATGAGTATTGTCGGCCACTTGATACAGCTTCGCACATTGAAGGTACTTTTGTGTGTCATTTGGATGTTCTAGATAAAGTCTGTAATCATACTAACACTGCATCATGTTGAATCTATATCTGTTTGGGTTATTCTGACTATTTATTTCATAAATTGTTCATATGTTATATTATGGAGATCCGTGAGGTTGTTACAGGAATCAATTGTAGCGATGATTTCTTTCTCTATTTTGGTGGCATATCTTCATCAGAAGACAAAAAGATATCTAAAATCTTGTAATGCATAATGTTAAAGCAATCGTAGTTGTGAAGTTGGAAGAGACACAGAACCAGATACTTTGCCAAATGTGATACATTGCTAAATCTGTTTCAGTTTGAAGAGCTCAAAGACCAGCCCGATCTCTCATTTAATGCTACTGTGGACTGCTAACAGTGGCTATTACATGTCACATGACTAATTTTGTTGATTTGTGTGTAAACCTACCATTTGCCGAGTTCCCAACATGAACTTAATAATTATGTTGCTAATATCTTCTCAATATCCTTCACTTTCCAGCTATTATCCTGTATTTTCTAACACTTGAAACATTATTTTACTTTGAATTTGAACACTTACATTCTAAGGGACTTGTTGCAAAATCTGTGTCTTAAAATGTCCGGATATGTTTCTATGAGCCTGTTAAAAATTTTATGCTGGTGTTCCTATTTCAAAAAAAATAAAAATGATAATAATTTTTTTTTATTTTTTTATTTTTATGCTGGTGTATGGAAGTATCCGGTTAGGGTATGTATTTCTCTTTTAGATGAATTTTCAGTTTTTTTTGAAAAATCTGCATGAAGTACCAATACTCATGTTGCAGCCATTTAGTACATCAAGATAATAAAGAAACTATGTAACATAGGTTTCCGGTGGAAGATTAAGCTTTGAGGAGTTCTTGAGCACTGTGCTCTTTATCACAAGATCACATTGAATGTCTTCCGGTGTACTAATTATTATTTGATTTATTGCTAAGAAGGTTACTAATTGTGTCCACACACTCACACCCAACGGGTGTTAAACTGTATACCATATGACTCCTAACCTAGTCTCAAGTTGAAAAAAGAAATTATTTTAGCCCCTTAATACCAGTTTGTCTCATATTAATCCTTTACAGTTTTGCCTCCACCTCCAACTATATGGTGGGGGGTCTAGTCACCAAGGAGCAAAGAGAGTTCAGTTCATTAACCTTTTCAAATGTTAAGTTTTGATGTGATGTTTTCTCCTTCAATTTTTTCAATCATTATTTTAGATTTTTTCCCATAATTGCGGGATAAAACGCAAGTCAAACTTACTCTCAGTTTATTGTATCATGGTTGTGAAATCTGAAGGAGGATAAGTGCTTTAAGAAAAATTGAAAGAGAAATGCTAGGCAAATCTAGTTTCTTGGCTGAATGCTGTGAACTCCTTTCAAGTTATGTCTAATGCACACACCCTATTGTACATGTTACATATTCTTGTAAGCTCCAATCTATGGCTATTAATGTTAGATTCTTTTACCACATGTTTCCTTTCTATCTTGCACAAGCTTGGGACATGCTAGAGAAGTTTATGATAGTTGTTGTCTAGTTCACATATATTGAGGTTTATTAATATTTCTCTCGTTTAACTGGTACTAATGCTTCAAGTCATAAGTGGTTTTGCCCCCCATCATTGTCTTAGAAATTATGATTGATCTAATAGTCGTCTGGCTGCAGCGGAACTTGAAAATCATGGTCAATATGGGGCTGTCAGCAAAACAAGAGAAAGATAACAGAGTTCAGCACATAAAGAAGGAAGTTGCTGAGATGATTAAGTTGCGGATTCCAGTAATGAAATCAAAGGTATGCCTCTGTAATATTATGCTTGTTTTTTTTCCTACCAGGAGTGCATGTTGTCTCTGCTAGAATTTGGGGGATTCAAGCCTTCCTGTGAAGTTGCCATTGTTCCTTAATGGTTAAGAAAAAAGAGTGTTCCATTTTTGTAGAAGTGAATGTTTCAATAGGAAATCAAAAAAAAAATATTCTACCCCTCAATTTATGGGAGATGGTTTTATGAAAAACCTGCAAAATTTCCTTTTTATGATGCTTGATGTGTGTTTGCAGTTACTTGAACAACAAGCTGGAGCTTCTGATGACTTCCAAGAAGCAAGTGCTGAAGAGAAAGAAGCCTTTAAGAGAAAATACAGCATGGATGTTGCATTGGAAGACAAAATATGTGACCTTTATGATCATTTTGTTGAGGTAGTTTACCCTTCTCCCCCCTTCCCACCTCAAAACAAAAATGTCCTCGACAAGATTGCTTCTTACTAGAAACAGTTTGTGCTGGAGATTTACTTTGTTTGTACCTGTAGGGCCTGGATGAAGATGCTGGTCCACAAGTCAGAAAGTTGTATGCAGAGGTAAGGGGACATACAAAGCGTAGCTATTTCTTGAAGAAGGAACCTCATTTTGCATGTGTAGTCTTTAATTCTGTCATCTACTTCATTTGCCATTGGGCAATCTTGGAGATTTTTGTACTTGATGCAAACTAAATTCCAATTGTATCTGAAGGTAGACTCTAGATCAGAAAACAGTTTTTTGATGCATCCAAGAGTCTGTTCTCTATTGTGGTGGTCACTTATCGGTGTATATTCTTTTTAGCTTTCATCAAAAAAAATCTTCCACTGCTAAGCTCTGATGTATGTTCAGAATTTTGGCCACAAAAAATGTGAATTAGGAGCTGCTTTGACATTTGGGGGTTTCCGAACTCTTCATAGTTTTCCCTGGGCTAGTTTTTAACTGTCATTGTTCTGGTTTTCTTGCAGCTTGCAGGATGTTGGCCAAATGGATTTATGGACAATCATGGTATTAAACGTGCTATATGTAGAGCAAAAGATAGGAGGAGAGCATTGCACGCACGACGTAAGGTAAAAAATACCATGTTTATCTTTATTTTCTTTTCTTTGTTTAGTTCATTATTCATTTTCTTGTAGCTATTAAATTGTGAGCTTGCGTTCATAGTGGAGCTCTGTTTTAGTTAAATGTATAGGATTTATTGGTCTATTTCTGATGGTGTCTGAGATTCCATTAAGAAATTAAATTTCACATAGTAATCACTCCTTAGTTGTTCTCTTCGTCATCTCTCAGTGTATTACACTAAAATGCAGTTTCAAACCTGTGCCTAAATGCTTTCTGTAGCTTTTACAATGGGTAAAAAGGTTCATTTGTTTTTTTTTATGTAGGACGGAGAGAAAATTAGGAGGAACAAATTATTGGCCACAAAGGAAGGGGATACTAGTAGAGTAGATGCTGGACCTATTGCCCAGTCGGTGCATATCCAAGAAAAGATTGTAGTTGATCATTCTTCAACTTCAACAAACAAGCCAGTATACAGTAGTGCAGCTGTAAATGCTTCTGCACGAGTGCATGTTTCCGTAGCTAATGGTTCTGATGTGAATCGTCTAAAGCAGGAGAAGCTAAAGGGAGTTTCTGGCAGCTCTGTTGATCCACGAGGAGCAGATGCGGTGCCAAAAAAGAAAGTGAAGAGGAAACATGAGTCAGAATTGGGTGAAAGTTTGTTTCACAGCGAGAAATTGACTTCCGCACAGGCAGAGGAGAAGAACAAAACCAACAAGCATACTGGTTGTCCTACTCCAAAACCAAATAATGTTGCGACCTCCGGCTTTGAACAGCTGACATGATGCAATTTCTGCCTCTTGCAGCTTCAGTGATTGCCCCTGTTTTCTAGTTCTGTAATTATATATAGTTATCTTGGCGCGTTACCCATAAGAAACCTGAGTCTCTTATTTTTGAAGTCACAGCTGAAAGGCACATTTAGTTAAGGCAAAACATTAGAAAATTGATGTCTTATTGGCAGCTAGGGTATCTGCTGTTGGGCATTTTGATGCTAGTTTTATTTATGGACTGGAAATTGCTCTCTTCCTTGGTTCATTCTGTTACCAGCTAAAATTCCGTCGTCGTCGAACTTCTTAATATTTTTCTGGGTTGGATAAATGCAGGACTATTTTATAGAACAAGACGTTTTTCACTTTTCTGATTCCAGTTTCTCTTAGGTCCGCAAGTTCAAAGTCTGATCAGTTGATTGATGGAAATTTACTCACGATTCTACAAGATTGAAATATTTTGAATTGTTTGTTCGTTTACTTTAATATATGAACTACTTACATTAAGTTCTAAACATTAATGTATAGTTTAGATCAAACACTTGGTATTTTCTTCAACCACCTACTTCATTGGCCACCACAATATAATCTTTCTCATACAATACACATTGATCTCATTCTCTCCTCTATGATTGCTAATATTGAATGGTAGAGATTAGATATTAAAGAGATCAGTTACTTAAATTTTGGTTTAATATAGTAAGGGGTAATTAATTAGTAGCCAAAAATAGTTGGGACTGCTAACCATGTGGAAACTGCATTTACTCATTATTTTGGTAAAAGGGTTATTTGGAATTGACATCAAACTACCTGTCTGTACCTCAAATATAATCATCATATATATACTTTAATTTTATTCTTTCTGCACAACTCCACCATTGGCCATTTATATACCTATGTTATCTTTATTTGTATGAATTGTTTGTCAATCTATCAAATGTTTTAATGTACATTTTTAGTCAGATTGATTTAAAATATATACACACAGATTATACTGAATAAAATTTGTAAAAAATTAATCACAAAGTTTTCTTTTATTGGATGGTTTCTAGAGATAAACGGTAAGAAATTGACGATTGCATGTTGCTAAAAAGTAAAAAATTATTTATTATGATTGGATCAAATATCACTGTAAGCTCTAAGGACATTTATGAAAATAATACTAATCATCATTAAAAATATATATTCAATGATAACTAATTTATTATCGCTAAAGATCATTTTTATCGGTTAATAACTGAAAATTTACAAAAGAAAGATGAGCAAAGCATGAGGTCAAGAAATAAGCACTTAAACATAATAAAGAAGTAACTACAAAAGGTGTAGTGGCAATCTTATTAGAACTATTATTTGAAAATTAAAACTAAAAAAAGGAAGAAATTGAAATAGGAAATTTAAGCTGTCCCATGTGGTGAATTTCAGAGTACTTTTGCAGAGCATTCTCTTTGTACCCACCAATTCAAAAGCTAATTCATGTACATTACCATATCAACAATAAATTATGAAGAGGCCATATATATAATATATATATATATATATATATATATATTATTATTTCCTTTTTCAGTCTAAAAGGAAAGCGAAGTGACTATCATCGGATAGTCACGAGCGCTTAGAGGTATGAAGTTAAGCGAATCTTACTATCTGAAGGAGCTTAGCTTCTTAAAGGACTCTTAATAAAGAAAGCTTTTTTTAAGAAAGCAAGCCTTTCAAGTAGGGCTTGAAAGAAGGCAGGCGATCCGATCAGAAGATAAAGAAGATAGACGAGAAGATAAGGGGCGAAGGACTTTTTGAAATCCGATCGGTGTAAACATGATATAAATTTATCTTTGTCCTTTCTTAAGAGACTCCGGACGCTCCTTGTCCTAAGCCCCAAGCATCCGGTTACCTTTGCGGATCTCCGCCGCCTGCTTTTGCGCTATTGTTACTTACGACGTCTCTTCTCTTACGCAATTCCTGACTAGTTGTAGTTTTTCTAAGGACCGGAATAAGAGGTTTCAGCTTTTCGGGGTATTTAACATAACGAATAATTCTTTATTGGAAAAGTCTCAAAATTGCAAACAATTTTGATCGGTATTCAACTAAGGGCCCCGTTAAGTAAGATGGGAGCCAATACAAAGCTAACAAGCTTTCTTAAACGGGAACCCTGATCTAGATACAGTAGGATCAATTGAGTTAGCAAATCTAATGTGCGTACAAGCATCCCTTTCCTTTTATTTTGGAATTTGGCACTATTTAAATAAAAAATAACCTACAATAAGGTTTTCTTCCTTAAACACTAACCCGGCCAAGACTCACCAATAAGGTAACTCCGCCCTGTGTTTTTTGGATCAAATCCGGTGACAATTCTCCACTCATGTCCTTCCAGAGCTGGGTAAGTGATCTTCAAGGGCATCTCCCCGATCCATTCTTCCCAGCGCCCCTCAATCAAATCCATAACTGCTGTTGCTTGTGCAGGAGTAACTAGAGAACTTCAAATTGCAATAAAAAAGTTGTCAACTAAGAAAGACCGGAAGTCCATGCGAGCCGGGCTGATATTAACCAAAAAGATACCCTCCTCAAAAGGGCCTGAAATCAAAGACCCAGTCAGGGATAGAGTTGAGAATGACATTAAAATTGAACAACTGTGTAGGAGTACTAATAAGTTTTGTAAGGGTATAGTTTATTTAATTGAGTGAAATTAGGCCAGTAGTCTTTCTGAATGTGATAGCTGAGAACTGTGATTCTTCGCTCGATCAATTCTTGCCATCACGCTCTGGCTTTAGCATCTGCCGAGCACATCTAAGCGAAAAATAGAAAAAAGTGCCTGGATTTCAATTGGATACCCTTTTTCTCTGTTCCAGGTACAAGTCAAGTTGAATTTACAAAAAAAAATTCAGTGTTAGAAGTATTCAAATCCATAAATTCACTACGAAACAAGGCCGGAACCAATTTGAGACTTTGGAAAACTTCAAATAGTAAACTGAAACTATCAATCATATTAATATTACATCTATCTCCACATAGAAGTGTTGGAAAAGAAAGCTATCTGAGAGGCAGAGGTTGACTATAAACTTCATCTCTCTCTGGACCTCAGGGAGTTTTTCCAGAGCTGAATTGCGCGTGCACTTCTGCCAGAGCAGAATCACGTGTGTACTTGGTGTATAACCTCAGCAGTATCTTCCATCAGAACCCAAAATCGGCAACGAATATGTCCTTTAGACTTTGCTAGAAATGGCCGAACACTAAAAAATCGGTGGAAAACCAGCTTAAGCTGGTTGTACTTTGAAGTTCGTTCAATTCACACAGGCAGGGTGATTGAGGTGCGTGCTTCAACATCTAAGTTTCACACAAGGAACCTCCTGCTCTTAAGGATAAACTACGATATTTGATGGACTGGCAGGTCAGCCACGTAATTTATCCCTCAAGCTGAACGAACTTGACCTGCTCCTTTAGTTTAGGGCTATAGAGTTTACTTGCTTCTCACTAACGGCAGAATCATGAGCTTCATCACTCGACTCTAAACCAAATTAAAAACACTCGGCTATAGGATGACAATCCTTCACTCCGGAAGGGTAGGTTCCATACCGACAAGACCTCCTATCCCAGAATCCGCTCATTTCACACCAACTAAAGCGGAACTTAATCACCAAGGTAGAGTTGTATAAAGCCCTAATGTAACTGAACGAAGTGGAAAACCCGCAATACGAGAGCAAAAACCTTCTGTGTGTAAGAAGAAAAGCTTAATCGAGTTAGGTAGGATGTAGATCGAGCGCAATAAGCTACAGGAGTGATTATTTCGCTTTGGAAGGAAAAAAGCATGTCAAATAAGGTCCTCACTCAGCTCTCAGGCTGTCTGGGAATAGCTCCACCAGACATAGAAGAAAGGAGTGTAGGATTGGTAAGCTTTGCCGGAAAGAAGCTATTCGACAAATTCAGGAGGCTACTACCGGCGAAGCCCGCTTGCTTCGGAGCGTGCTATTGCGTGAAGCGGAAAGGGACAGCGGAAGACCACACCAGACAGGGAAAACGAGGATTAGATATTTCGTCAACCACCACTTGAGCGCGATTCGCTTATCTGTTGGAAAGTACCATCCAGACAGGAAACCTTTAGGGCATATGACTAGTAAGGTAAATCACCCTATCGTATCGACGAGATGCAACAAGAAGAAAATTAACAGACTATGAAAAAGAATTTCTTCTCATTTACGCTTGTCTCAATCATGGGCGGTTGAAAAGAGTTCTTCCGATCCGATCATTGCGTAAGCCGAGAGTTCAATAGATGAGGAGCCGGATGACATTTTTAGTCAATACCAAAAGCGTAAATGAGTTAGGAGCGAAGAGTGAAGACCAGGAAATTTCCTTCTTAATAGAGTAAGGGCAAAGGAAAGTCTTCCGATCTTTGATCCCCCGATTCAGGAGCGATTGAAGCGAATACAATAAAAGAATGCAAGGAAGGGGTCCCCCAGGAAAGGCATCTCGACTGCTTCCAAAATCAGGTCATCGACCAGTAATGCGACTTGTAGAAGACTCCCTCCCTATACCTAGCGGAGTTGGCACTAATAAGGAGAGCAGAAAGCAGCTACCGGCCATCAAAAGATCCACGACTTTAAGATCCGCATGCAAGGGAAGATCCGCTTATTCTTTGAGATGACAAAGCTCCCCACTAGACGCAAATTGCCGAATCAACACCAGGCAGTATAGGAGTGCTTTCTCTGATCGGCGTTCCCCAGACCAGAACTGAAAGGACATACCAGCCCCCGAAGGATTATCGGGCATTCCTTCATGTCGGGAGGAGGAGAAGAAGAAGATAAGGACAGCTTTCTTTCTTCCATTCCCCTCTTGCTCCAATCCCAATAGGATAAATAGAGCTAGCACTTGCTATAAGGGCTTCTGACTATAGGCGCTGGAGTCAGCCTGTCTGAGTATGTAAACTATGTGGTGGATACGATAACAAATAAGCCTTCTACATCAGCCAATTCTTCTTCCATGAGGGACTTCAATGAGGCAACATTTTTGGATTTCCCGTTCATCGTATCGACCGCCCCAGACCCCGTACCTGTCCCCGATGAAAGTCAGGATGAAACCTGCTTTCATCCAAAACCAACTCACTCTAAGGAAAGGAGAGCTTTGCGGAAGTTTAAAAAGGAATTGAGTGAGCTCTCGCCTAAGAGGAGAGTTTAATAAAGCGGAGAGGGATTTTCCGGCAACAAAAAAGCTTTTCTCCCCAACCGAGGGGATAGACCACCTTATGGCCGATGGGATTACCAGCCAAAGGGCAAAAAGACGGGGTTGAATGCGACTCTACCAATACCAATCTCCTCTGGAGCAAGGAAAAGCAACTCTGCCTGGTATCGGTAACGATTAACATATTCTTTTTTTTGAGAGAGGGGAACCCTTACTTAAGAACAGAGAGTGGCCGAGCAAAAAAGCAAGGCAAGGGATAAAGGAGAAGTGCCCGGCCCCACGCAAACGTGGACTCCCATGGCTTTCTTGGAAAAGAGGCGAGTATCCCTCTCTTTCAATTGAGCTGATCACCTCCCTTCGCTAGTTAGAGTTGTGCTCTTCCTGAGCAGCTTGCGTGCGCTGTTGGCGGAGCTACTTCTTCTTACTGGATGCCCGGTGCCCCCCAAAGCACAGACTCTACTCACCCACTACTGGACTAGTCTACGGGCTGGTGAGACTATTCCACTACAGATTGATGGACTTACTAATTTGCTGACTGATTCAAGGAGTTAAGACTGGCGGTTCGGTGATCGAGCGAAGGCTTGGTTCCTCCCTCGCTGTACCGAGGGAAGCCTTTCCCACTTCATCTCTTATATATATATTATTATTATATAATGTAGATGATGATTGATTGAAGATTTCCTTTCTACAATAAGCCTACGAGATGAATTGGACCTCAGCCCGAAGAGCGCTTCCCTGGCGCTGGCGGAGAGATTGAAAGAACGGAACTCCAGCGCACTGATTGAGCTAGCTAGAAGCAGGAACTCCTATTTAAGTAAGGCCAGCTGTAAACAAAGAAAACAAGAGATTCGTGGTTGTACCGANCAGCCAATTCTTCTTCCATGAGGGACTTCAATGAAGCAACATTTTTGGATTTCCCGTTCATCGTATCGACCGACCCAGACCCCGTACCTGTCCCCGATGAAAGTCAGGATGAAACCTGCTTTCATTCAAAACCAACTCACTCTAAGGAAAGGAGAGCTTTGCGAAAGTTTAAAAAGGAATTGAGTGAGCTCTCGCCTAAGAGAAGAGTTTAATAAAGCGGAGAGGGATTTTCCGACAACAAAAAAGCTTTTCTCCCCAACCGAGGTGATAGACCACCTTATGGCCGATGTGATTACCAGCCAAAGGGCAAAAAGACGGGGTTGAATGCGACTCTACCAATACCAATCTCCTCTGGAGCAAGGAAAAGCAACTCTGCCTGGTATCGGTAACGATTAACATATTCTTTTTTTTGAGAGAGGGGAACCCTTACTTAAGAACAGAGAGTGGCCGAGCAAAAAAGCAAGGCAAGGGATAAAGGAGAAGTACCCGGCCCCACGCAAACGTGGACTCCCATGGCTTTCTTGGAAAAGAGGCGAGTATCCCTCTCTTTCAATTGAGCTGATCACCTCCCTTCGCTAGTTAGAGTTGTGCTCTTCCTGAGCAGCTTGCGTGCGCTGTTGGCGGAGCTACTTCTTCTTACTGGATGCCCGGTGCCCACCAAAGCACAGACTCTACTCACCCACTACTGGACTAGTCTACGGGCTGGTGAGACTATTCCACTACAGATTGATGGACTTACTAATTTGCTGACTGATTCAAGGAGTTAAGACTGGCGGTTCGGTGATCGAGCGAAGGCTTGGTTCCTCCCTCGCTGTACCGAGGGAAGCCTTTCCCACTTCATCTCTTATATATATATTATTATTATATAATGTAGATGATGATTGATTGAAGATTTCCTTTCTACAATAAGCCTACGAGATGAATTGGACCTCAGCCCGAAGAGCGCTTCCCTGGCGCTGGCGGAGAGATTGAAAGAACGGAACTCCAGCGCACTGATTGAGCTAGCTAGAAGCAGGAACTCCTATTTAAGTAAGGCCAGCTGTAAACAAAGAAAACAAGAGATTCGTGGTTGTACCGATACCAGTTGACAGCAATTGGCCAGTTTCCTACAGTTGACCGATTGATCCATAAGAGCGGTAAGAGATGATATTTACAAGGACGGGAAGCGGTATCGAACAAGAAGAGCTGGAAGCGAAGCACCCTTTGAAAAGCTTCTATCTGACAGGAGGAAGTACTCAACTAGTGAATGAAAGGAAAGATGACGCCCAGGCGAAGTCAACTTATTCAAGAGTCCTCTTTAATTCAGGTAACTAATTAAGCGCATCTATCTACCAGCAAAGACAGGTTAGAATGGTAATCTATGCTAGGAGTGCCCCTTACCTTAAACCTTAAGTAGCTCACTGAAGGAAGCGTGAAAGTAAGCAAGCAAAGTCTCAACCCGAAATCAATAGCCCGCAAGAAATAGAAAGGAGAAAGCCCATCTCTTTCCAGTAGTATGTAGCTTTACTTCCTTGAACTTCTATGGAGGGCTTAGTTAGCGCAGTTGAGTGGCGCTTGTTGAATACCTCTCTACGGCCTGTTCCAGGGAATGCTCTAGTCTATTTCTAACTAGTGGTGGAAAGAGAATGAGAAAGAGAGTCATGAAAGAGAATCGATTTCAAGTAGCAGTAGAAGTAGATTACGTAGTAGTGGTAGCTTGTGACCTCTCCTCTGAACCCTATTCTTTTCCACTAACATCTCGCCCGGTAGTAGTAGCTTCCTCCTCTCGCCGTCCCGCCCTTATAACAACTCTGGAACCCAAAGCAGTCTTGCAGGAGTGGTAACCCCTGTAGTAAGACTCTTCGGCCTCGTAGTCAATCTACTGATGAGCCTTATCGCCAAAGAAGGGGGAGCCTACTGAAGGTTCAAAAAAAGGAATTGAGAATCATCATAGGCTGTGTTTTAAGTGAAGGAGAGAGACAGGACTTGCTAGGAATTGAATCAATAGGCCCAGGGGCATGCCCCGTATCCGCTGCAAGAGAATCCGCTCTTTGACACATATATTAGACCGTAGCACAAGAGACGATTCGCTCTAGTCCCGTAACCAAGCGAAAGAGGATTCATGGACAGAAGCTGCGGGTAAACCCTCGGTTTGCCCTCAACTATATACGTTGATAGGGGATAACTTCTTTGCTAGCTACCAGCTAAAGGTGATACTATCTACAACTCCTGAAAGAAGGCCAAATAGTGTCTCATCCGACATTCCCTCTCTAAGGAATGCTTATTCAAACCATTTGTGGGAATTTGAGAATTTTCTTCTTTATCTCTTTCTCCTTGCTGGAAGGCTGTTTATGAGCGGAAGGGAAGTAGAGGTAGAGGGTCCGAAGGAGAGAGGAGATCTCTGCTCTTATCGTTAATTAGGTATGCCTCCAGATCTGAATGTATACCCTAGGCCAAGGGGTGCGATCCCCCGAGCAGCTCTTCATACTATGGGGTTATATAATCTCCTTGACCTTTCGATTGAGGGTATTCAGCAGTGGGCCTACCTTAAGGTAGGAGGTGATTGAAAAAGGGGAAGCCGGTCCCCTTACATAGCCATAATAGTAAGTTTTTTCGAAGTAGCTGAACAATTGAATCGGCTGGTATAGAATCAGCTGCACATTAATCTTCCTCTATTCTATCAATTTCATTCTTTTTTATGTCCACATGTTTGCTTTAAAAAGGAAGTAAGGCCACCTCTGAAGTTTGAGAACCAGCTGGAACTTGGATTGCTGACTAATCTAATATCCTATCAAAGAAGATGAACTTGCGGGTAATATACTGTATGTAAGACTGACAGGCTTCGAATGAGGCTTTGAAGAAAGAGATAGAGGTTCTCAAGAGCGGATCTTCAAGAGCAAAGACCGGAGAACAGTAAGAGCTGATTTGTCTCAATTAGGCTTTTGACGGAGCGGAGAAAGATCTTATTTGAATTTAGGGGATTCCTCTATAAAGAATAAGGGAGAAGATCTACAACCTAGCAAACTAGCCTCCTTCTTACTAGCATTTTTCCAGGTCCTCTCGAACCAGCATCTTCCAACCTGGTGCTCTCACNGAAGAGCTGCTTTTATTTAAGCGGAATCAGAGCTCTTGGGTAAGAAGGCAGGAAGAAGTTCACACCAGGATTGAAGAAGCGGGTTTGATAGAACCAGGGTCAGCGAAAGACGATGGAAAAGGCTGCTTGTAAGCGTGATCCTCTATCCTCTCTCTTTCTATCATCAGAGAATCAATCTCGTAGCCTAGCTACGTAGCAGGCTCAGAGCCTTTTGATGGAGGAAGAACCGCGGCTATGGAATCTGCTGCTCTGGCCGCTGTTCTGTTACCCGGTCTTGGTGGTGTAGTTATAGGAGGTGCCGTAGCTTTAAACTCTTTTTTCGAGATGAGAATCATAGACTTTTTTATTGCCCAAGCAAGGGAATCCATTTGCCTTCGACCTGACTTTCTGAAATGGGATTCCGAGAAGGTGGAGTTCAGTAACCCAGTTCAGTGACCGAGGAGAGGTTGAGAAGAAGACAATGAATGGAATGGTCCGAAAGTCGCTATAGAAGATCGAATGAGTCTTAGTGAAGCTAGTCCATTAATTAGATAGATCACCTGTGCGTACGTTATCTATAATAAGAAAAAACCTGGCTCCAGGTAGCGAAAGGGAGTAGCAAAGGGGAAATTCGTTAGGAGAGAAGACCAGGATTCCCTTGGTCCTTCTAAGGACCAGCAGCATACCTGGATTTACCGTCCATCCAGAGAATACCAGTCGTCCAGCTTAGAAACCATTGAACTAGCTGCCGGAGAAGGGGAACTTCAACTAAGAAAGAAGAAGAATAAGAAGAATTGCTTAAGTATGGCCATTTTGTGTTCGAATTCTAAACCGGCGAGGCGCTGCTGGATGCTTCTGATCAATAGAACACGAAGAAGAGGAAATCGAATTATGTATGATGAGCTTGAGTCGAGTCACAAAAAGGGCTATGATGAGCTTGAGTCGAGTCACAAAAAAGGGTATGATGAGCTTGAGTCGATTATTTCCAAGATCGAATTCCAGCTTTTTCTTATGTAGTGTATTATTATTTTTCCTTTTTTCTACCCTTTCTATTCGAGGAGTCAAAACAAAGAGTATAAAATATCTTTTGGTATTCGTTCTTCTCCCTCTCCTATTTCTGAATTATTATTCGGGCGGGGCTCTTGAAGGCTTCCTTGCCGCGTGCGACGCGGGAAGGGGTTCCCCGTCTGGCCCTTTTTACCCTCCTGGGAGAGAAGCACAGCCGCACATTCCCGAGCCCGAGGTTGCGCCCATTCCGCGCGCCGTTCTGGTTCCGGAATTCGAACGCCCTCTCCTTCCTGATATCCAAAGGAGAGCGGAGCTTCAACACCGGCTGTCCTTCTATTTTATCGGGAGGAACGAGCCCAGGCACCTCCCACTCTTTTTGGGTATCCTGGAGAAGCAGTTCCTCTTGGAAAAGAGGGTCGAGGCCGCATTGGTGGGGGATGGGTTTCCCCCCCAGATAGTTCTGGCTCGGAGGTCAGAAATCCGCAACCTCCTCTTTAACCACCCTACTAGGGGTGGGGCGGCTCTCTCTGAGAATACCTTAAATAGGTATTTGGGCCAGGTCGAGCGGGATGGCACGCAGCAGAGCGTGCCCTATCTTAGGGTGCTTCGTGCTGCCCGCTATTGGGTCTAAGTGGGTTCTCCCGCTTTTTCGCCTTTCAGAAGGGTGGCCCACACACGGACAGGGGGAAAGGGGGGGAGACTAGCCTCATTACTTCCCACTGGGCGAGAGGTGCACCTAACCCACCTACCCACTCATCAATCACGGTGTTCAGCTGACTTGCACTGATAGACCCCTATTGTATTGGAATTAGGCGCCCATCTTTTTACTGTTGTCAATGAATCTCTTCCATGTTCGATTCTACTCTATGTTAGAACATTTCTGTGAATGCTATTCTGATCTAAGTGGTCTTATTCTTTGTCCCGTGCTAGGAAGCATTACTCCTCTTTTCATTCCAAATTCAAGAATACGACCGATACGATTAATTGGTCTGTGCGCCTCTCTTATTACTTTTTTGTATCCCCCTGTTCTTCGGATACAATTCGATCCTTCTACGGCCAAATCTCAATTTGTGGAAAGCCTTCGATGGCTTCCTTATGAAAACATCAATTTTTATTTGGGTATAGACGGTATCTCTTTATTCTTCGTGATATTGACCACATTTCTGATCCCTATTTGCATTTTAGTGGGTTGGTCTGGTATGAGAAGTTATGGGAAAGAGTATATTACAGCATTTCTAATTCGTGAATTTATAATGATCGCCGTGTTCTGCATGCTGGATCTTCTACTATTCTATGTTCTTCCCGAAAGTGTGCTAATCCCTATGTTGTGCGGAGCTGAGTATCTTCTATTCGCTGGGATAAAGCCTTTCCTCTGCAGGGGCCTTGTGCAGTAAACCCCCTACGGGCGGTCGTCCGTCGTCCTAAAGTAGTCCCCGCGAAGCTTTCGGGAAGAGGGGTAGTCTTGTGTGTAAGCATAGCATTTCTGGTCGAACCCGCCCAACCCAACTAAGAAGAACCGAACCTGACAGACACATCTTTTTCCTTTTGGGAGGGTACTCCGAGTAGTGGGTACCTCGTAGGACCTCGACCCGCCTACTCGGGTCTTGTATGGATATGCAGGAGGGGGTGCTCCTAGGTGTGTGTAGGGGTTGTGTTTGTTCGCGAGAAAGGATTCCTCGTCAAGTAAGTTTGGGGGGTGTGGACACACTTGCGCGAATTCGGGTAACGGCTACAAGGGAGAAATCGAAAGGAAACTGTACCCGACCAGGGATGGACGTAAACTCGTAAGCTACCGAAGGTAGGGATAATCGTCCAGGTCTTATTGTGAAAGAAAAAAGCCGCCCCGCCACAGCAGACGGGTTGCTTCCTCTGTCGTCGCCGGGGAGCTCTTGGCGAGGAGACCTTAGGATAAGTTGCTAAAACAAACGGGATGGGAGGATCGACCCGTTCAGATAATTCCGAAGAAAGACTGTTGGCAGCAGGTAGAGAGATTTTTTTTTCCTCTTCAAAACACAAGGAAATGCGGGCAGGGTAGAGCTCGGCAGAGGGTTCGAGAATAGGGTAGGGTCCTGTCCTTAAGATTCAGATAAGAAAAGAGTTCCAAGCCTTTATGCTCCGTACAAGTGCTGCATACAAGTTCCGGCCAGGATGATTGAGAAAGATTCAACCAATTTGAACCGCTCACATCACAATAGTAGTAGCGTAAAGGCCGTAAGTCGGGGGGCGGCCATAACATAAGGCTATTACTTTCACACCTCTCTCTCTCTCTGAGAGAGTGATCCGCTGCGTGAGCAACCCGACTGTGCCTTACATGTGCTCTACAGGCCGCACGTAATCTTTCTTCCCAACGAGCCCTTTTTTTGATTTGGAAGACGGGCATTGCGTTCGGTTCGAAAGGCATGGTTTTCAGTATGTCTCCAGATAGGGCCCCCACTAGTCCGGCTAGCTAGTGAGCGGTTCTTTCGGGCGGGAAGCAGGCCGGACCCTACGGGCGGGCATCTCCCGCAACGCAAGCACCATTGTTCGACACCACCCGAGAAGCAAAAGATTCGTCAGTCCAGGCTGAAAATACATGCATAGATAGTGGTTTAATGCCAAGGCCGACGACGGAAGCTCGGGACGGAGCCGTATGAGGCGGAAGTCTCACGTACGGTTCTCTGAGAAGGGAGTGGCTACCTACTGGAGCTTCGACCAAGCACCACCGGTCAATTCCGCTTTGGGGCCACCCCTGACTCTACCATTATTATAGGGGTATGGGGTTCGAGACAAAGAAAGATCAAGGCAGCATATCAGTTGTTCCTTTATACTTTACTTGGATCTGTTTTTATGCTATTAGCTATTCTGTTGATTCTTCTCCAAACAGGAACAACCGATTTACAAATCTCATTAACCACAGAATTTAGTGAGCGGCGCCAAATCTTTCTATGGATTGCTTCTTTCGCCTCTTTCGCCGTCAAAGTGCCTATGGTACCAGTTCATATTTGGTTACCCGAAGCTCATGTAGAGGCACCTACGGCAGGATCCGTCATCTTGGCAGGAATTGCTTTAAAATTGGGAACCTACGGGTTTTTAAGATTTTCAATACCCATGTTTCCCGAAGCGACACTTTGTTCCACTCCTTTCATTTATACTTTAAGCGCGATTGCTATAATATATACTTCCTCGACCACTTTAAGGCAGATCGATCTTAAGAAGATCATTGCTTACTCCTCAGTAGCTCATATGAATCTGGTGACTATTGGTATGTTTAGTCGGGCGGCGGCCGTTAGGTCACCTATTTTGAGTTATGGACACACAAGGCCAAAACATGTGTGCCGGGCGCGCGACCCATCAACCTACTAGCAATGGGGGAGAAAGCATAGCATGTCGCAATAAAAGCTTGATTCGAGGCGTCAGCAAAACACTGCCGTCTGTTCCAAAAACAAAAGCCCCTTAGCGCCCCGGGACGGGAGTGGGGGACGGCCCTACGCGCAGGCAACAGCAGCACCGGCTCTACGAAGTCAGAATCGAATCTTTCTGTTGGCTTTCCCAATTCATTCGTGAATAATAATTCAAGGGCGTGAAGCGAGTACTTCTAGCTGCTTCGCCTGCTTCTTATTATGGCGGCTATGTTTTCGTGGCGAAAATGAACGAAAAGCGAGATGAGCGTGCTATTTTCAAATCGATTGATAGATAGCCTGATCTGTTCTGATAGATCGAAAGAGATAGAGAGGGAATCTCTCAAGAATAGGGGGAAATCTCCTATTTCTATCTATTGATGAGACAACTATCTATTCTTGATCCATCAGAAAGAAATCGATATGTATCTGATGGAGTCTACATCGTACGTAGAGCGCCCAAGCGCTTTTTAGGCCAGCTCAGTTCTCTTATCCATCGGTCCAATGCACTGGGCTCATCTCATGGAGGGAAAAGCCAAAATGTAGTTGTCTTGCTCGCCGCCTCGACGCATTCCCCTCTCTCCCCGGTATCGTCCCACACAGAAAGAAAGAGCGCAGAGCCCCGGCCCGACCTGTGGGTCCGCTAACGTAAAGCGAGGAGTTGAGCCTGAACTGGCGACCCGAAGTCACTTTCGGAACCATACTTCCTACAGCTAACATGTGTCCAGTCCAGCGGGAACGCGCAGCGCAAACGAACCTGAGCTGCTATACCGAATCCCCGCTGGCCATCGGGGACCGAGTGGTAAGGCCATGATCCGCAGGGGAACAGATCACTCATTCTTCCATTGGGGACAGGTGCACGAACGACAACTCCAAACGTCACACATCCGCCGCCTACCTACCGTTTAGGTGGCCACCAGCGAGATCCAGTAAGGAAGTGTCGCGGCTGCTCCACTCCGCTGCGCTGCGGTCTCATGAACTGAACTTCGTTGCCTTCCCGCGCGCGAAGCGAATGGGCGCTGTGCCGTGGGTCAGTTTCGGGGTGGGGAGCGAAGAGAGACCGGAAGAATGATTCATTTGGATCGACGAGCTTTTTCAGCCCAAAAACTAAGAATCCATGGAATGTCTGTCTATCCATGAACATCTATTCTATCTGTATATCTAGGGGATCTCTCTATACATATAGATTGATTTTATGGAATGATATGATCGGCTAGCCGTAGCCGCATATCAGCTACGCTCAATGCGGGATTTCTGTTGGATCAGATCTTTTGGGAAGCTTTTGGACCTAGCGAAAAGGGCTCTAAGCCTTCACGCAAGCAAGCGCGAGAGAAGCGGAGCACGAAGCTACCGCTTCCCCCGACCGACTAAAATACAACAGTCGCGACCTACTTTGATTCAAAAGAAAGGCGAAGGGTTTGGCAACAAGCAAACGGCTTTCTATCATAGTTGCAAGGGTTCCAAACCTTAACTACTTAAGTACCAAAGGCTGCTTTCGGTTGGTTTCATAATGGGGCTGTTCACTACAAGCTATCAGCGCTCAGCGCTGTCTTAGATTGAACGTTGACTTATCTTATTGCCGTTCAATCTCTAAGGCGGGTTTCCGCTGAGAACGGAATAGTGTTCGTGTCCAAAGGGGAACAAAGCCCTAGCTTCTAGAGTTCGCTGCTTTTCCCAGGCCGGCCGGAGAAGGGCTTATACTGCTCGCCTTTGTTTGATATGTTCATTCAGTACCAATACAAACGAAAACTACACCAAAGTGGAAGGGCCAGTATAGAAGCTAGAAGTAGCTAGCCTATAGTAGTCGGCCTAACCAAAGCCTCACGACAACATAAAATTAGCCTTATGAATTGAATCTTAAGTAGGGGGCTTAGCCCGCCCGCCTATCAATCAAAGAGGCTGAGAGTAAGCGTAAGCTCACCCGGAAGCTCGAAGAGCTTCCCTTCATTCGCTTCGCGGGAGCCGCACAGCACATAGCTGGAAGTCAGAGGGCCCATACTACCTGCCTAACCCTTCGCTCCGAGGGACCGTAGATCGGAAAGCGCCTTCTAACCCACCCCATTCATCCAAAAGAGAAGGGAAGGGGCCTATGTATTTGCATGACCCCTGCAGATTTCACCCTATCTATACCCGGAGCCACTCCCCTAGCGGTCCTGCCACCACGCCGCAGAACGGGAGCTCGTGTGGAACCTTTTATTCTGGCGTAACAGCGGTAGAACGTAACAAAATATTACGGCCGCCTAACATAGGGGACGGAGGTACGGTAAACTCGGCCAAAATATGAGACCCGAAGGGCCCGGCGCGCACAATCCTATCCTATCCGAGTCCGAGTTTACCCCTTGCACTTCGGACAGCCGTCCGTAGCATCATAAGGAGGACCCCCCTTTCGAGGTACAAAAAGAGTACGGTACATAGGAGGTTGGTCTTTCTCAACGTGGTGTATAGCACGAAAAACCTTTCGATACAAGATAGGGCCGTTCACATGAAAGAAAAAAAGGAATCCTTTCTTATCTTCTTTCCCTCTCGGGAAAGAGAAAGAGGGTCTTATGGAGGGAGGGGGGAGGGAAAAGGCTTGGGCCTACCTATCCCGATAGGACCCCATAAAAGAACGGGAGCTGTTGAGAGGTTCCATATTGCCGAGACGAAGGACAGCACTTCTGTACGTGATCGTAGTATGTCACGTCGTCTCGTCCCCGCTGCATCGAAGAGTACCTATGCACTATGTTCCGGTTCACTGATAAGGAAGATAGCGTTGGGGTGGGGGTCTACGATGTGATACTAAAGTATGACCGGGGGAGATACATGCTAACTATGGGTAGGAAGCAGGAACCATTATGTAAAAAATTTCGGGGGGTTACAGATCTCTTATACTACCATCGATCGACAGAGCGGAACGACCAGAAAAAGAAGTTAAGTTAGAAAGCCGTATGATAGGTGGTAACTATCTTGTACGGTTCGGGGGGTAATCGGCGTACTCCGATCAGTGGGGGGGAATCTTTGGCTCTATCGAACATACAGGGAATTGGAGGTAGCATTCTACCGATGTCAAGTCATGGACTGGTTTCTTCAGCCCTTTTTCTATGTGTTGGTGTTCTATATGACCGACATAAGACTCGACTTGTTAGATATTACGGAGGTTCAGTGAGCACCATGCCGAATCTCTCTACCATTTTCTTCTCTTCCACTTTGGCCAATATGAGTTCACCTGGTACTAGCAGCTTTATCGGGGAATTTCTCATCTTAGTAGGAGCTTTCCAAAGAAATAGCTTAGTAGCCACATTAGCAGCGCTTGGGATGATTTTAGGCGCGGCCTATTCCCTTTGGCTATATAATCGTGCGGTTTCTGGGAATTTAAAACCCGATTTCCTCCATAAATTCTCCGATCCAAATGGCAGAGAAGTTTCCATATTTATACCTTTTCTTGTTGGAGGGGCGACCGTACGTTAAACTACCAAAGAAACTAGGGTAAACCAATGTGATCATGACATTGTAGGTGCTTGCGATGGGACGGATGCGACTTCCCTCAGTTGGTTTGGGTGGCATAGCCCGTTGCATAAGTCCCCCCCTTTTTTTATCCATTTCTTTAGTCTTTAGGGAGCCAAAGCTTGACTTTACTAAACTAATAAATAAGGCTCGCGCTAGGCGCTTACCTTTTGTGGCTGTAGGGTTGGGGTGGCTGGCTGGGTGAGACTGATAGAAAAAAAGGACGGGGGGCAACCATGCATGGTCCTTCTCGACCCTGTCTCCGAGGGACAGTTGAACTAGCGACTCATGAATGCTGCCGGGTTGGACGAGCCAATAACTCGAAGGCGTTCGGTCTGTTTTTTGAGCAAGAATCCCAGCCTTCCCTTATCTTCACCATGATACGGACTCCAAGTTCTTATGGCAGAGCACGAGGAGATTTATCATCAATATGATGATTGGAATGGAAACCAGAAGCACGACTGGGGTCCTCGTGGTCCAAGATAATCAAACCATCAATAACAGTAACGTAAGCATGAGACTTTTTGGTAGTACCGGTGAACCAGATGGCCGCGGCGATGGAATCTGGGACGGAGGACTTGTAGTATCTCTCTAGATCTGGCAAAAGCGAAAGACCCCCTAACATAATTCGAATGGAGGCTGACCGCTGAGCCCACTCTGGCCTCGCGGGGCGGGCCCCTGTGGTTGCGAGCTGGAGCTGCCATAGCTTATGGCTATAGCAATGGGAGGGCCCCAGCAGAGAGAAAAGTCAGGATAACGAGCGCTCCGCCCGCCAAGCGGGCGGCGGGAGCAGCGGGCAAGTGCTTGGTAAGCCAACAGCCCAGTGAACCGGGCGGGGCACTCGAAGAAAGGGGGGCACACTGAGCAAGTACGAGAAATTGGCCCCGCTCCGCTTTCTTAAAAGCAAGGACCACTACGGGAGGTCAAACCAAGGATCTATGGAAGTGGGGGCTCGTCCCCGGTCAATATTGGATCAAACAATAGGGGGCCGTAGCACTGACCTCTTTTTTTTATTGATTCAATACAATAGGGGAAAAGATCGTACAGTTCCCTACCGAGACAAACTCTCAACGGATCCTCCGCGCGCTGGGAATACCTCTTCCGTGCGTCTTTCTCGTGGCGGGAACAGAACAACAGGGAAAGACCCGGCCCAGGGCGAGCTTTATTTATTTAAGAGAGAATGGGGAGTGAATCGAATTCCGTTTCCGTTCTNGTAAGTAGAAGGGTCCAAAATACTAACAGATACAAGTACAAGGGTCTACCAGACCATTTCGCCTTTTATTTACTTCAATCTCCAAAGTAGAGTTAACAAATAATATAACTTTCCTTTCTCATTTCTAACAAATAGCACAAAGTTTTTCCATATGGTTTTCTTATATCAACTAAATACTTTAACTGCAAATGCAACATCAAGTCAAGTTGTTAGCTACATATCTCATATTTTTAATTAGGCTAACAAACACGTTTTTTATTTGGGACATCATTTTCATACAACTGAACCAATTTGAGTTGCAAGACTCACACAAGCAACAAAAATTATTTTTCACAATTTTTTCCACATAATGTGACTTGGCAAGAAAAACATTCATCACAAGTTTTATGTTATTTTTCATTTCAAGATTGAAATTTATCTCACCCAAACATTTGATGTTAAAATGACTACTCAACACGTTTTTCATAATTTATTTGGTAAGACTCATGTTAGAGTCAAAATCATCAAAGCATATGTGAACAATAACATGTACTTCATTCGTTTCAAAAAGAATGACATCCTTTCTTTTTTTAGTGTGTTTTAAAAAAGAATGACCTCTTTCTTTTTTTTGGTAACATTTAAATTTCAACTTTCCACGTGGCATGTTTAAGGCCACAAGATTAAGTGGAAGTTTTGTACATTTCACATAACTTTAATTTAGGACCACAAGATTCAAAAGTCTTCTTTATTTTCGTAAACTCCGCGTCAAGTCAAACCAGGTCATTCTTTTTCAAACGAAAGGAGTAATTTTTTTTAAGATTAATTTATACACTTGTAATATTCTTTTTTAATCATTACTCAAAGACGCAAAAATCACATTTTTCCGAGTGATTTTTGTAATTTGAAGAACTCCCACTATTTTAAAATTTTAAATATCAATTTTGTTTCATAAAAGGAAATATCATTTTTTTTAATGAAAAATATTACGTAAGAGGTTTATTTACCTTTTCACTACATGAATTGAGCTGGTAGGAAAATATGTTACCTGTACAACTTTTCTCTTTCATTTCTTGAAGAGAGCAATGTTGAGCGCATGTTGAAATCTTCTATCTTTATATCCAGATTTTCAAACTATAACAAAAATTGAATCTCATAATTCTTCCACTATATTTTCTTGTACATTTCTCATCTCCAAAACAAAGTAATACAATGGGTATTTATACGTGGAGAATTCTTCCTTGTAATACATAAGAAAAATGTGAATAATAATATAGGTAAATGAATGACTTAAAAATTAGATAAGTTACTAAAAACTAGTAATACTAATGGGCACACTTAACCACTAACTAGTAAGGATAAAAGAATGCATATAATGCCATTAATCTACAAATCCAAATACTGCACAATTATTAGATGATTATAACATATATATGCCACATAACGTCACACACAAATGACAGTGAGGAAAGGATACAATGCCCAACGGAAAAAAGTTACACACAGTGTGGCAATGCAAAGGATGCGTTTCTATTAATACCTCCGTTTAAAAAAAAAAATCATTTTCTTCTTCGGCAATAGTTTAACTTCAATTTTTCACGTAGCATGTTTAGACTACAAGATTAATGAGCATTTTGGTACATTTGACATAACTTTAATTTAGAACTATAAGATTTAAAAGTCTTCTTTTTTTTCTTAACCTCCGTTCCAAGTCAAACTAAGACATTCTTTTTTAAATGAAGTAATATTAATAGGTTACACTAGCAACTCGTACCCTACACTCCTTGTTATAATACGTTACATATATCACAAGTTATATGGTATTTTTTTTAAAGAACTTATATTCTAGATGTTTGACTCTACGACAAAAATATTTTTAGCAACAGTAAATATATACATTAACAATGAGTATTAAATTTTTTACTGGCATTAATTGATTGTCATTATAAGTTTTAGCAACATTTACAAAGAGTGTTAATTATCATTAAAATAACAAATCTAGTTATATAAAGATGATATTTGGTGTAGTGTCATTAGACATTTGACATACCTTTTTACGGATAAACAAATATTTGGATGTTGTTGGCACCAACTGCAGTGAGGATTTTTGAAAATTCAGTACCACATTTGTATCTATTGAAAATGTATATGGTGCAAATTGTATTGCTAATAATTTTTTTTGAGATGATGGAAGTGTGACATTTTGCGAGCTAGCTCTTGTATTATTGTTCCTGTTTAGTTTTTCATTATGTGCACAACGTCCAGTATTATATTTTGAGAGAGGAAGAGGAAGCAAGATGGGAAAAGTATACTCAAGAAGAAAGGTAAGGCAAGAATATGAATTAGAACATAACTAATGCAAACTGCTCTTATCCATCATATATATACACAGAAAACTAATTAGAAGCAAAAATGCAAGCCGCAAATTAACAAGTAATTGTTGCTGAATGAAATCTAAAAAGAAGTAATAGCCAGATCATATACAGTAGCTTATATTAACTTGCATTGCAAATTTGCAAATACGGAATTTAAATAAGCTTTGAGTCATCGGCCATTCAAACAACATTATTTCTTGTGTATGTTGCCTTAAAAACCAAAGAAGTTCTTCTTTTTCTTCTTCTTCTCAATGTAAGCTAAGAGCTCCTCTTGACGGGAAAGGGCTGTCTCAAGTGCCTGCCAATAATAATGATATTAGTCGTCTTACCGGCCCCTCATGAATATGAATAATAGAGTATCAAGACAAGTATATATATACCATTTTTGTTGCACAAAGTTCTTGCTCCAATTTATCAACATGAGTCATGACATTGTTAAGCATTTCCTCTTTTTCGGGTGGTAAGGAACTAGGCGTGTTGCTAAGACTAATAACCTTCTCCTCTAGCTCTCCCATACGTTTCATCATGCTGAAGTACTCATTATTTGAGATGGCAGGTCCACTCAACCGATATTCTTGACCGTGTACTGGTTTAACTTGCATATCAACTCCTTTTAATGAACCTGACAAGAGAGTCGAATCTGTAAGCTTTCTTGGCATGTTGCGTGTCATTCGCACCATTGTCACCACACCCATCACAAATGTCATCACTCCTGTGAAAAGGTGGTTGCTAAATCCATCGGGGGATTTAGAAATATCATGCATGGGTAAGAAATCTGAAGCTGAAAACAGGGAATGTAATTGTTAATATATCAACTATTAAAACATTTGCTATACATGCAATGAGAGGTTATACCTTTAGCAATGGCGTAGTTGTCCGCTTTTGTAGCTTTAGGAATAGTTGGTTCAATTACTTTGTCAACAACAGGGGTGTATGCGCTAGGTTGCTTCTTAATTATATCATCCTATAAAAACATTTCAATTTATAGGAAATAAGCAAATGCATTAGTATGCTTTTATTCTTGTGAAGCTCAACCTCATTTTATGTGGATTCTATTCTAATTAATATGTTGCGGATGTAGAAGAACCTTACTTCCTCGTGGACAGTGGATAGTTGTGTAGGTGATACATGATCCCGCTGAATCTTGGAAGATGCAGTTCTCAGATTAATAGAATTGCTCTTCTTTGCGTCCTACAACGTACATGTATTGAAATCACTTCATTAAAATGTTATTTATAAAGAAAGAACAAACAACAATTATGGAAGATCGATGAGGCACCTTTGGCTTGGCATTCCCATCCTCTGAAATAGTTTTCTCATCAACTGGAATGGAAGTTCTCTTTGTGCATTTATGCATACCACTGTGAACCATCTGGCATAAATTAATCATGTGTGTATCAATGGAAATGGAAATTGTATCGGTTACGTACTAAAAACTTGAACAGGATTCGATGAAATTAACCTTCATTATTTCTGGATCATTCCATGGCCCTTTATCAGAAAGCATACATCCTCCTTTGTCCTCACAAGTGCAAGTACCGCCTAAGAACTCTGGAAGTTCGCTGATGCAAGGCAGTGACAAACAACTCTCTTTAGCCTCTATACATGAACTTTAGTTAGTGATAAAAATATATAATGTTATTTTCTTTTTACGAGTTGCACATTTGTTAGTTGGACGTATACTTGAAATCTCAGAAAGCGGAAGAGAATATTTAAGTTCACCTGTATTTACCTGGCATCAATTATTTCAAGCAACTTGCTCTGGTATTTGTTACCAAGAACCTAAGAAGAAAGAAGCATGTTATTCCTATGAAAAATCATCCATTCTGATTGACAATGAATTTAGGCTTACGTTGATCTTTGCGGTGGTCTTGGGGTCAAGGAATGACTTAACAGAGTTCCATAATAGCCTGAATCCAGAACCAGCATTGATGATATACATACGACACAAGCTCTAAACAGTCGATAAAGATATTCATGTAAGCAATACAAACTTGAAAATTTTCATCAAATATATATGTCTAATGGGAGAACAAATACCTCCGGATAATTGTTACCATCAACACCTTGGAGGCATTGAAGAAGTTCTCTTGCTGATTTGTTGAAATTTTTAAGTCCCTGAGTCATTCATTATTGATGTAAATTAAGTTAGTAATTGCTATAAACGAACAAATAGATTTCTTTCCTTATCTGATTGTGTTATAAAATATCAGAACATACCACTCCTTGCACATCCAAAATTGTTGTGCTTGTATCAATATGCTTTTTTGCTGCAATGGAGCAAGCTGGCAATTTGTCATTAAACGTCCTCTCAAACTCCTGCACATGGTACTTAAGATATCGGTCCATTGTCGTGACTTGTAGGAGCTTGGTAGAATCTACTTGACCAATTCTTTCGATATAAACTGGTCTTCCGTCTTTGTCAACTCCATGATGCCCTTGAGGATAGTATTTGACGACTTCCTCCTTTTCCTTGAACTCAAAGTCCTAAGAAAGAAAGAGGTAATAAAACTTCAAATTCAAATTTTGGGAATATTTTTGAGTTACTGAACATTTCAAAAAGTATGTACCTGCATAATAGTGTCTGCACCAAATTCCTTCCTCCAATTAATCATATCAGACCACATTTGCTTTGATTTATCTAATTCAAATTTCCTGGCCTTCAAAAACCTAAAAATACACTTGTGAGCATCAGGCATCGCGATCACATGTGAATTTAATGACACTATGATGTAATCTACCTTAGCATCATATGATAATCATCATGTTGTGCAGGAAGTAATTCATCCAATATAAGTGCTTGACGAAAGGCATCTACTGACTTTGCTTCCTCGGCGTCATGCTCATCTTCAAACACAACAGACATGACCCTGCTACTACTTCTACGGCCAGTTTTTTTTAAAGATTGTCTAAATTTGTTGGAGGCATTAAGTGCCTTTTTCTTGAATGACCCTAGCCTTGGCTTCTTATCCTCCTCAGTGTTTTCAACATCAATCTTTTCCATACCTATATACAATATTAATTAATCCAAATATTTATTACACATAATGCAATAACAACATAATTTCTTCATCAAATTCTTACTTGGCCTGAGTGGTCGTTCAAGAGGTCCTGTTGACATTTTGCCACTCATGATTGCAGGTCTGTGTCAATTTATACAATTTACTCTCTTGCTGAATGGGTACACCTATTAAATTTCAAATCATTTTTAGTAATACAAAACAAAAAAGGTAAATCAGGTAACAAACAACACAATGTATGTCATTAAACTTTACATTATGAAATATAAGAAAAACCCAATGAGTAAATAAAGATAATAATAATTGATGATTGATTACCAGTGACAAAAAAGAAATGGCAGGGACAATAAGAAAATATGGAGGAGTTTTCTCTTAAATTACCTAACAACTCTGCACGAAACAAACGGTGATCCTTATAAATAAGTGAATGGACAAGCTATAAAATTTCTATAATTTTTTATTTTCACACATTTCCATATTTTTATTATAATATAAACAAATCATTGGTCCTCTTTTCTTCCAACCAACTACCTTAACCGATTACTACCATTTCACTTTCCTGTTAAATACCTTCTTTCCATAAATTTGTGCCTATTAATACAAGTCTAATATTAATTACGTACATAACATGTATAAGATAACACTTCTTGGGTGAATATTCACCAAATGCGTTACATTCATAACAATAATATTCATCATACTTCTTTAACAATTTGCTCCTTTATCATACGAGTGAACTTGTTCATGTTTCACACTTTCATGATAAGAAACAATACCATCTTGTTATGAACTTAGAATCAAATTTGATTAGTTTTTCATGTATATATATATATGTTTATAAAAAAAAAAATCCCCGTTATTTAACTTTAAAATTCTAAATATCATCAATGTGAAAGTTTTTTTTTTAATTCTAAAATAATGATTTCTATTTGATATAATTGATAATGAGCTTTCACAAACTTCAAAAGTTAAATATTTAGACTTAGAATATTGTCGTTAATATAAGGGAAACTTACATAATAAAACCATGCACCAAAAAAAAAACTTTCTTTTACACTATAAATTTTGAATCATTTATTTATCCTGTAAAAAAATTGTCTCTAACAAAATTAGAGGAAAAAACTATCAATGATGTTGATTTTCTTCACACAAGAGTCTATTACTAAAAATAAAATAAAGTTAATTAATCAACACTCTTAGAACAACTTTGTAATATATAATACTAATAAAAAATAACGAAAAAATTGGTAACGATACCACCTATACACCATTCATACTTAATTATTCAGGGCATACATAGAGGGTAAGGTAAGGACTCCTAAAGACACAATGATTATTTTTATAAACGTCGGACATAGTGGCGAAGCTAAGAATTTTACGAAGGGTGTCCAAATAATACATAAGTATTTTTTTCGATAAATAGATGCATTGAAAAAATTAAACTACATAATATTAATATTACTTTTCTTTACAAATGAACATTCCAAAATTTTAAAAATCAAATTGCATAATATTTAGCTTTAATATTTGTGTTTAATTTAATATAAAGTGAACGAACAAAGCAAAAAAAAAAAGGGAGCATTAAGCTTAAATAGAAATCATTTTTACGTTTCAAGCTTTCATTAATCTGTGGTGATGACAATAATAATGTGATATGAATAATGGAGGCAAATCAAATCAGTTATTCTTTTGTTTGTTTTTAACGGCTTTATAGAAATAGTTTAGAGTTTGTTTATTAACTTTAAATTAAATAATTACATTTAAATTTTACTTCAAATTTTATTGAGAGAAAATAAAAAGTCAAATTCATTGAAATTCAATTAGCTAATAAACCTAAATTTTTAATTAAGAATGTAATTTATTAACTTAGACAATTAAAGAATAAGTTAATAAATAAAATAAAAGTGTTGTATTTAAAATTTAAGTCTTATTTCAAATTTTAATGGGAGGAAATAAAAAGTCAAAATCATTGAATTCAACTAGCTACTAAACCTAAATTTTTAATTAAGAATGTAATTTAATTAGGTTAGACAATTAAAGAAATAACTTGCGGGATTTGAACCCACGACTTTAAAGCAAGTAAGGGAGCTTCACACCGTTGAACCAAAGCATGTCAATGTGCTTAGGTTGTCCAATTTATTTATTTTAATTATTACAATTAACATTTTACTTATATATACGGTATTTTTTCCCGCGAAGGGTGTTCAAATTGGACACCCTCAAGACACTGTAGCTCCGTCATTGGTCGGACAAATGATATATTCATGAAAACATGTTAGAAGTAAAAACTTACAAAAATTTTGAAGATTTAAAGCAATACAATCAAACACAAGAAGGAGAAACTCTTTTCTAACCTTAGAAACGGGTAAAAGACATAGTATTAGAATAAAATAATTATGAAAAGACCCAACTGCCCCTAAAGATATATAATTGTCGACCTTCGACATACCGCTTAAACCAACATACCGCTTAAACCAACAGACCGTGGTCTGACCAATGCTCCGTCCTGCACGTCCGTCGTCATCTTCAAAAACTAAAATTTGAGGACATGATCCACAAACCTCCTCCACGGACCGTGGACCCAACGACGATCCGTTGATCCAGGCCATGGTTCGTGATCTCCTGAGCAACTTTGGCTGGCCAATCCACGAAACAGACCTACGGTCCATAGTTCAGTACGCATGTCGTGGTTGTCCTCCGTCGAATGGCACTAGAAAATTCTGAAAACTATCATTTTGCCATTTCTCGAATCCAAGGTGTTACATGTGATCACATGCTAGATAATTCTACAAAAGAATTGATTGATACTTCTTTCAATATGATGTTCACCAAATATAATGATGAAAGTAAACAATAATTAATTCTTGACTTATTTTTTATTGATGAATGAGGAGAATAATGAAAATTTTGAAGCTTCTTTTGAATAATATTTATCTAAATAGTTTGTTATGATAATTATAATTCTATCTAATTCATATATATTGTTGACACCAAATTTTGACCGACTTTTAATCATTTTTAGGAATACTATTCGATTAAATACGTATTTTAAAATTTATTTAAGGTTTAGAATTTTTAGTCGATTTTGCTTGAAAATTATATATTTTTGCATGTTTACTTATTGTGAATATTATTAAAATATTTTAAAATTATTAATGAATTTCGAATGTTTTAAAATCTAAATGATTTTTCAATTGTATAAAATATTTTAATATATGTAGTATTTTAATTAAATAGTAATTCCTAAATTTTCCTCAAAAACATTTAAATTGTAGCCTATTTTAGTCTAATTTCTTTAAATTCTAGCCAAATCAATTTCAATTTTATTCCAAACATAGTCATTCTTTCATTCCAATTCTAGCCAAATTTTATTGCAATTTTAGCCATTTCATATCCAACAAAATCTGATTTTTAAATGTCATCTTTTAATCTCATTCGTCCGTTTGAATGAATAAATCCTAGATCGAATCCTAACCCTTTATCTCTTATTAAATCAATGGTTGTGATTAAATTTCCTTTTCTTCCTGATTTCAAAACACTAAAAAATCAAAACCTAAAATTTTCTTTTCTTATCCCCTCTCCTTGGCAGCCGCCACTCTCTCCCTCTCTCTCCAGCACTGCCCCTCCCTCTTCTCTTTTTATTGCAGCCAGCGAGGCCATCAGCCAGAGGTGGCGACGCCCCTCTGTCGCCACCCCTCTCCTCTGCTGCCTCCCCTTCTCCCTCTCTCCACCTCCCTCATCTTCTTCCCCTCTCTTTCTCCATTCTTTCCGGCGGGAATCGCCACCTCCAAGTGGTGGAAGCTGCCCCTCTTTCCTCTCCCCTCTCCTTCGTCTCCCCTCCTCTCTTCTTTCTCCCCTTCTCCTTCCCTTCCCCTTCACAAGCAAGAGTGGCGGACGACTCCGAGCTCCACCGGCGAGAAACCATCGCAGGCAGCAGCACCGGCGAAGGAGGCCAGCGCCGGCGAGGAAGGTTGCCGGTAATGTTTTTACCGTCCCTTCTTCTTTATCTTTTCGCTCTTCTCCCTGCAGGTACCAGCAGCGAACTCTGGCAGCGACTCCAACAAAGCAAGCTTCGGCGTTGTCCGAGCTTTGGGTCATGTGATGGATCTATTGACATCCGTCTTTGGTATTTTTTTTTTATCTATTATTATTTTGTCTATTCATAGTTCAAGTGATTCAGATATCTAAATTATATTTTGTTTTTTTTAATGTTCGAATGCTAGAATGATATGCATTTGTTCTCCCTTAATTGTTAATTTATAAATCTAGCTTGCTTAATTATTATGTAGATTATTCGACGAAGGATCAATGTTTATTTATTCTGATATATTTAATTTTCATGAATGTTACTAATTGTAAGTATGCCATTCTATTAAGATTTTTCTTGATTGACTTCTCATACGTGTTATAATATGTTTAAGTTAATCTGCCAAAATTATATGATAAATCTTTGCTGATTTGGTAAAATTAGCAAATTTCTTACTTGTTTGTTCTTGAAAAAAAATATTTACTCATTTGAAAATAGTTATTTACTGATTCCATGCTCTCTATTTAGAAAAATAATATTAATCAATCCCTCCTTTTCATTAATATTTGGTTTGATCAATTCTTACTTGTTTGTTTATGACAACCTTATTTATCTTCCTTATCTTATTTGGTGACTTATATTTGGTAGAATAATAATAGTTTTTTAAAATTTGATTTTTGGCTCCTTAGAAGTAAGGAAGATATTTAATTGATTCCTTAATTATTCCTTTCCTTAAATTCAGTCAACTTGTGTGTATTACTAATATAGTGAATATCCTTACTTGATTTGCTTGGATAATAAGAATTTAAACTGATTTGTATATGGTAAAATAATAATTTTTTACTCTTCTTTATTTAAGGAAAAATAATAATATTACTCTCTCTTAATTTATTTTTACTTGCTTATATTTGGTAAAAATAATTTAAAAAGAAATCAGACTTTTGGCTCTCCTTTAAAATAAGGAAATTGTGATTAATTGATTCCTTTAAATATTTCTTTTCCTTATTTGTTTCCTCCTCTTTGTTATATAAATAAGACCCCTCCCTTCATTATTTCACACTCTCACATAACTCATTCACTTTTTAATACAAGTCATCTCATCACTCTAAACTCTCATCTCCCACCTTGTTCATACTTTAGATATTGCTCTCTATTCTTGAAAAGAAATAACAACTCTAGTTAGGCTTTGGATCATTCTTTCTTGTTGTATTGTTGTTGTGACTTGAAAACCTTACTAAAACCCTTCATTGCTGACATATAATTTTGCATAACCGGTTAGTTCCTTCTATTAGTTTAATTTTTGCATTGTTAGCTTTATATATGTACCATGTGATAAGTGTTATTCTTGCTATCATCTTTTATGTGTTATTACTTGCTCGTACTCTCATTTTACTTTAACAGGGTTTTTGAACTTGAAGGTTCAAGATGTTGAAGAATTGCTTAGAAGAAATTTCCAGACAAGTTTATTATTGAAGTTTATGTTAATATTGTATTTATTTCGTAGACTTGTAATATTTTGTATTACGCTAACTCTAAAACACTCATAAATAAAATATTTGAGGGATCACCTAAGGGGAGGAGGATTTACATGCTACGTGTTACTTTTAGCGCATCTATTTGTGTTGTCACACCATAATTTTATCAAGACTAAAAAGTCGTTAATTGTTCAACCTTATTAAAAATCTATTCGGAGTTTTAATCAACTTATAAAAACAAGTGTTTATGTAAATTAGGTCAGCTTTACACTGTTTGTTCCTTGACATATGTACATTAGAATCAACTTTGTTATATGTGGGATTATATTATAAATGCTTATGTTTAATAATTTGTTTGCAATAACTTATTTGATGTTAGAAAGTATGCCTATAGGATCAATGATTTTTTAGTGTAGTTACACTTAGAAATCATGCTTATAGAATGTAACTAATAAAATAATGTTAATTAATTAGTTTAAATAAATCAACTTTGTTCTAATAACTTAAGCAATTTAGTTAGTTAATCAAGTTTAATAACATTAATAACTTAGAAAGTTTTCAATATTGCTTATTGATTAGAATTCATGTCTATAATTAGATATCTTTCAACGCCTTAAAAAGGCTGGACATTATTTTTTAGTCCATTATAATCTCTGGCATGCTTAAGAAACAATAATTTGGTAAACTGAAATAGGTACCGTCTTTCTTATTATTCTTGCTCCATTACTAACTAAATATTTGTAAAATAATTAATTTTCTATCACTTATTAATCATATTCTTGCATCTGTTACTAATTAAATCTTGCTCATTAATGCATCTTATTAACTGCCTGCAACTTGAAATAAGTTTTTTTTTTTGCATTAACAATTTCCTATAACTTCATTACTAAGTTATTGTCTGCATTAATGTTCTGTTAGCTTTTAAATAAAATTTTACGACATGATCATTTGGTTTTTGTTAAAGTTGTTGTTCAATCCTTTTTCAAATTTTGGGTTGGACATGACATGATTTTAAAACTATACAATAAGCACTATCTTCTAACCTATCGTTAGTGGGAAAGTCAAAGAAATTACGAGGTCTAATTTCAATGTTTTCAAATTAAGCCGACGCGTCCCCGGGAGTACCACCTACCCATGCTTTTCAAAAGGGATTATGTGTATTTATATGTAAATATTACGTGCCTATATGCAAACTAAATCCTTTTTAAATCATCTTCAAAATATAAACTTTTATTATTTTTAAAGACCGACCTCAAAACAAAATTGTTTTTATGGTGGAGGAGCGCGATTAACAATATCGTGGCATCATCCCTATAAGGAAACAAACATTTTAGTAAAAATTCTATCCAAAATTTGCTCAATTTTTTAAAATCTTATTTTCGCACATCTTATTCTTGTTTGGTGCGACATAATAAATTAAATTGAATTATTTTTGTATATCTATTTGTGCATATTATGCCTTTTTGTTTATCTCTTTAAGTGCTTAATATTTGGTCAATATTTTTAATCACATAGATCGTATGCTCAAATAATAAATAATTAAAGTAATCTTAATTGTTTAGTAATTTATTTGGGATAGCTTAAAATAAAAAATAAGAAATTATTTACTTATTTATTTGCCTCTTTTCTATCCCCTCGCTTATCTTTAAATTTTTATTTAATGTTTATTTATTATTATCACTTAGTTTTGCATGCTTAAATAATTAACTAAAAATAATTAATTTATTTCTCAATTGTTTGATATTTTATCACTTAGACTCGCATGTTTAAATATTAATTAAAATAATAACATGAGCTGTTTGTTCGATTTGTTTATCACATAGTCTCGTATGTTAAAATAAATAAAAATAAGCTTAATTGTTTATATATTGCTATCACCTAGCATTGCATGTTTAAATTAATTAAAACAATAAAATAGTCTTAATTGTTCTATATTTCTTATCACCTAGCAAGCATGCTACTTAAATAAACTAATAAATGAAGTCACCTTATTTGCTACTTGTAACCCCCACTTAGATTGCATGCCGGAACCCACATTTGTCGACCTCGAAGGATGCCTAACACCTTCCCCTCGAGGTAATTTGAACCCTTACCCCGCTCTGGCTCGTTGACCTTAGCTAGACTTAGTTAGGTTAGATAGGTGCTCTAACGCGCCTTAATTCGTTAGATAGCGACTCCACATATTAAATTCTGTAAGGATGTCACAATTTTGTATGTCTTTTAAATAAAAATATGATTTTAATTATTATAATTTATAGAACTTTTTACATAAATTTAAAGTGTAAATTAGGTATATAGCATTTTTTATAGTAATATTCTCAAGTTATAGCATTAGAGTTTGAATTTCATTGTATAACATTTAATATCTTAAGCTATAGCATTTTTAAAAAACATATAATGTTAATTTTAAATTATTAAAAAGAGTTGTTAAAATAAAAAATAAAAATAAAAACGGACAAATTAATAATGGAAAATGGGATCTTTTATTAAATAAATTAAATAATTATTAATTACTGTTAATAAATTAGCACGTTTTAAGGGATTTTAAAATTTTTTAGATTAGTTAGTTGCCTTAATTCTCTCAAATTAGTTTAAATGATATTAAATTTTGATTTAATTTCTTAAAAAGCTCTATCGGATTGACATGAACGTACAAGTCATTTTGTTTTCAAAATTTTCACGATTTTTTTGAGATCTGTAGAAATTAGTTTCATTTTTTATTAGTAGTTGAATAAATTTTGGCGTTGAAAACAATTTGATTTGATGGAGAACATTGTGTCGATATTAATTAAACATGGTGGAAAGTGGAATTCATCATATTGATTTTAATTATGATTTGTTTGTTTTAATTATGAATTATTGGTTTTAATTATATTTGTTATTTTGTACATGTATAAAAGTGTTTGATTTTTTTTATTATTGTTAGATCTAAAATATAATTTGTATGTTCTTTTTTTGAGATAAACAATCAGGTTACGTATAACATATTTTGATAAACGATAAGTAAATATAAATGTGTTTGAGTTGTAATTAAATTGAAGATTCGCATGTTAATTGATTTGTGAAGAAAATAGAAAAACGTACACTGTGTTTATTAACTAGACAAATAATAATTAGATATAATTCTTTTGTACAGGTTAAGTATTACAAAATGTATAAATAATATCTGAAAATTATATAAAATTTGTATTTAATGGTAAAACCTGGTCAGATAATATTCAAAAAGTAAGAAGATATAATTTTGTGTACTGGTGAAGTATGAAAATTGTATTTATTGTGTATGAAATTTATAAGAAACTTGTATCAATTGTGTATGAAAGTCTATATTTTGTTGAACTTACAATATATGTTTCTGTTAAAATTATAATATATATTTTGTATGAAAACTATATTCTTTTTGTTTAATTGAAATAGTGTATATGACAGTGAATGATATATTAAATCTGTATGAAGTTTGTATGAATTATTTTGATAGGATCAGATACAAAATTAGAAATCGCACACATTTCAGACCGATTACAGCAACAAATTCTTTTAACCCAAGATGTAGCTTTGTACTATTTACATTTATAACAAACATGTCATTCCTGTCGTTTTAAGTTTCAAGAAGAAATATATGTCGTAACATCTGACATTGGATTTTTATATTATGCAAATCATAAAAAAATTCAAACGGTGTTTCTTGTAAGAATTGTTGAAACTTGTCTTGACCTAGGAAGGTCAACAGATCCGCAAACACATTCATATTAATACATGAAGACAAATGTGTTTGTATCTTCTTCTCCTATAAAATTGGTAAAATTAAATTAATACGTTTATCATACTATATAATGTCATATAAAATCATATATACACTGCTATGTTAAATGGACATTCAGTTCAATTCATACACAAAGCATACAAATATTGTATATCAGTTCATACACAATTCATACAATATTATACATATTTGATTTTTTTTTTAAAAAAATTTATGACTTTTAAACTATAAACTACTACTCAAACAGTACCACTACATTAATTCATACATCAAAATCAGAACATAAAATATACAACTTTGATATTTATAATAATAGTAAAAAATATACGACATACAACACTAATACATTATTCATACACCGATATTGTAATAGACAATATATCATTTCATACACATAGCATACAAAGTTTATACATTAATGCATACATTCCTATAGTGAAATATAGTAATTATTTTATACACAAAATCATACAACATTAATACATTATTGTTTATATACTTTGTTGTAATTCAATTATATATTCACAAATCATAGAACATTAAATCATACAATATTCATATATAATTATAATATACAATACTAAAAACTCAACTCATATATAAATCATACAAATTTCATGTACTATACTATTGACAAATAAAATCAAAATTAAACACACTTAAACAGTACATTTTAATTGAAATTTGAAAAAATCTCTTTACTGACCTTAACAACTTGTTTTGGTTTATTTGTGGCTTATCTCTGACGTACCAATTTCAATGCCTTTTATTTTTTTGATTTTGTATTTATTAATTCGTCAGCAAAATCAGACTCGGATTCAGATGATGCTTGAATTTCTTTTCCTTTCATCTTCCCTCTTTCCTTTGCCTCTTTGTTTTTATTTTTTTCCATCTTTATTAATTCGTAAGCAAAATCCGACTCGGACTCAGATGATGTTTGAATTACTTTTCTTTTCCTCTTCTTCCCTCTTCCTTTGCCTCTTTTTTATTTTTTATTTTTTTCCATCTTCGATATCACTGACCTTGACTTCTCTTTTCCAGTTGATTTTTGTGTTTGAGTTTGTGACAAAATGTTAAATGAAGGAGCGTGAAAGTCCTCAGATCTTGATTCATCGACCAATCTTCTACTTTTACGTGGAGTTTCACTACCTTTCTTCGACATTCTATATGAACACAGTATGAATGTTTGATTTTGGGGATGAACTGATATGTGAGGGATAATGAGAAGATTTGGGGAACAGTAAGGGGATTTGGGGAAGATGATGTTTTAGGCGTGTGGGGGAAGATTGAGTGTATTGGAGAAAAATTGTAGTGTATTGATTTAAATCGGGGTGGGTAGTTATTGGGTAACTGTAAAATAGGGTGTAAACTAAAATCAAATCCCTATTATTTAGTTTTTGTCTTTAAAAAGGTAACTATATAATGTGAAATTTAATTAATAATAATTTTTTATTTATTTTACAAAGTTAAAACTGTAAAAGGTAACTGTATAATTAATCAGTAAAAATTTAAAGAGTTTAGTTTTAAAAAGGTAACTGAAAAAATAAAAGTAATTATTTAAATAAATTAATTATTATTTCAATAATTATTTATATATTTTTTAATTAATATATTTTTATTGATATGCTATAATTCGACAATAATTTGCTATAAGTAGTTTATTTTTAAAAAGTAAGTTTATAACTTGATATATATCATCTTAAATGTGTGTGGAGTGTTATTTTTATATTTAAATTATATATGTTATTCTCTTTATTGAATTTATGTGACATTGATATTATTTCGAGAACTATTTAATATTTGTATTGCCTTTTAAATTTTTAAGTTGATAATTATTTTTACTTATGATACTCCTTTTTACATCATTTCAATAAAAATTGGAGAGAGAAAGAAACTTTATATTATTTGAAAATAATATAAAAAATATAATAAGTCACTAATTAAATTTTTTGGAAAGACACATAAGAATTTGATGAACTCTCAAAATTTCATTAATATCACAAAAAATTTATACATTTAAAATAACATATATTATTTTAAAATTATATAAATAATACCATCAATTACAATAATTTAAATATTTCCTCTTTTCCAATGAAAATGAAAGAATAGCCACTAATTAAGGGTAAAATGATATATAAGTATATATACTCTACATGATTAACTTATCATGTGTCCAATTTGTGGTCTTAGGTAACATAAAAAAATTTTCTATTAGATTATAAAAATTATTCTAAGAAGTGAATAATTCGTGGTTACGGTTGTTAGGCGGTAATTTACTTTATTATATGAAATTTTTGAATGTGAATTTAAATTTAATCGAATTAAAAAAAGAAAAAAAGAAAGAAATTAAAAATCTCAACTGCATGTTGTGGGTAACCCACCAATCCAGAAGGTAGTTGAAGCCATTCAAAACTCCCCACCTCTCTTCGCTCTAATATCACTTTTAGGGTTTCCTTCACCCTTTGATCAACAACCATGGATATTGAGTACACCGAGCTTCAAGAATGGGAGCTGCTCCACCCGAACTCACCTTTCGATCCCGAGCTCGATCTCAACTCAGCCAAAAAACATAATACTTTTGTTGAAATTGGGCATGAAACAGATGCTCTTATTCAAACCAATTACTTCTCCATGACTACTCCTTTTCATGCTTATGGTGTTGAAAAAGGCTCTGAGGAATCAGATAATTCGGGTGAGTTCAGGTCTGATGATCATCAATTAGAGAGGGTAATTGATGTGGGTATGCTAGACAACCCGAAAGGACAACTGGGTCTTGGTGGAATTGATGAGATGGGTGGTGAAAATGAAGTGAAATTAAGGGAACTTGAGGTGGGTGTTGTGGAAAATTCAAAATTACAAGTGGGATTTGGTGAAATCAAAGAGATGGAGAGTGAGGGTAAAGCCCACATGGGTGTTGTGCAAAACTCAATTATGGAAGTGGATTTTAGAGAAATCGATGATATAGGTAGTGAGACTGGGACGGAGTTTTTGCCTGATTCTGGTGGAGTTGAACTTGGTGGTGTCAAGTTTGGGGATGTTGAGGAGATGTCAGAGTCTTGTGTAGAAGAAAAAGAAGAAAATGAGACGGTTGAAGGTGAAAAGACGGATGGAACTGTTGGAGTAGAAGTTAGTAAAGCAGGAGAGCAGAAGAGTAGTGTGGTGTGGTGGAAGGCACCATTGGAGATTCTCAAGTGTTGTGCGTCCAGGATTAGGCCTGTGTGGGCCTTCTCTGTAGCTGCTGCTGTGATGGGGTTCGTGATATTAGGTCGTAGATTGTATAAGATGAAGAAGAAGACCAAGGGCTTGGAGCTCAAAGTTGCCGTCGATGATAAGGTTACATTCCAATACTGTTGTGTTAGTTACATTCTTTTTTTCCTTGTTACAGGTGCTAACTGCTAATCGCAAAGGCGTATTCAGAATTTTGAGATGATGGTCCACTATTAAGAAAAATGAATCTAAGATATAAATTTGATCGGTTAATCAGGATATTATTACTAAGAATAATTAAAAGAATTTAAAATTTTTGTTCCAAAGTTATTTTTACCTATCCAAACCACTTAAAGAGGCATTACCCAATTTTAAAAAGGAAACATAAAACATGATAAATAAAAGATTCAAATTTTAAAACTCACTTAGACAGGTGCACCCAATCATAATCGTACGATATGATACTTCAAGTGTGGATTCATTATCTATATTTAAATATTTTTTTAAAAATATAGCACTACTATATATGATTTCAGGAGGGCAGCCTGGTGACCCCCCTAATGGATACACCTTTGACCTTAAGCTTCAATGTGGGTTTGAATTGGATGTTGCTTCATCCTATTTATCCCAAAGAATAACTGAAATGTTTTATGCTTTTGACAAAAATACATAGACATTTTTTGTATTGAAGTGCTGGGCTATTTTGATGGTACTGTAGAAGAGGGAGAGTTTAAAACTCCTAACTTGAACCCAAGAGGTCATGACTCTTTAGCAGTTTAGTGAGTATAGAAGATCGGTTTTATGGTAATCTAGTTATATGACCCTCTTCACAGGAGTTCGGTAAATAAAATAAAAGAGATCTTTGTAAGGTCATTTTCTATTATTCAACTACTCGTGAATACAACAATATTGTACAGCAGATTGCCTAGTCTATATGGAAGACAGAATCGTAGGAAACCATAATTAGTTTTTTGTCTTTTTTAGTTTGGGTTTAATTTCAAATACTAACATACTTCCATGATATTTCCTTCAACCCCCCAAATCTTTCTGATTGGATGTCTTATACTTAGGTTTTCATTATCTTTTCCTTGTTGAGAACTTTCTTTTTAGCTAGCTATGCATTGTGGTTCAAAAAGAGTGATATTTTAAGTTAGCTATGTATTATGGTGATCTGAAGAGTAATTGATTTATAACAACTTTTTGTGGCCATTAGGGTGTCAGACTTTGGCATTTTCTTGATTTTTTCGGTTGTCACTTGCATCATATTCAAATTGTATCTAGGATATTGGTTCCAGAGTGATATGCATCTTGAAGGTATAGGATATGGCTAGTTATGCATCACATCTGGCTCCTAATGAAGTGTTGATTTTATAGAGCAGTGGTATAATGGTTGATAACACCCTCAGACTTTTGTTACTTTGTATCATTTTGGTAATCACGATTTTTGTTCTTCTATTACAAGTGAATGCCAGCTTAAAATGCGTTGTTGCAACCTAACTTGTTTATTCTAGCTCAGCCCTGATATCACTTATAATTACTTCTCAGAGAATGCAATGGTCACGTAATTGGTAATACCAGAATTGGGGATTCTTTTGAAGTAGTTGTTTCAACATGAGCGTAAAGTGCAAAAATAGTTCCCCATGGATGCACATACTACTGCCAAAATTTAATAGTTTTACTGTGATATCAGATAATGAACACAACAGAAATGTTATCAATATCCCTGTATAACTAGACTCTAGAATGTCTCAATCGTAAAAAATTTCTTTTTCTAAATCCATAAATTTCATCAATAAATACCAAGATGGTGTTAGAAATATGTACAATGTTAGCATGTGTTTAACCACCTTCAACTATCAAATCAGAAGGGGCGGACCCACATGGTGTGAAGGGGCTTCGTTGAAAATTATATTTTGTAGAATAGTAAATCATATAATTAAAACAAAGACAATACATATAGAAATAATGTTTTGAATCTGCTTGGCATAAGCATGTACATTGTTCAGGCGGTCCAGAGGGCTCACTATCTATGTGAGGTTAGTGTTTAAATCCCCTTCGTGCCAGTGTGAATTTATTTTTTAGTCTGTATTTGGAGTAAGTTCAACCGTAAACCAAGATAAACTAACCTTGTCCTTCTAAATTTATTACTCTTATGTTCTCATCTTTTATCCTTTGTCATTTCTATATTTCACTTTTTCTTGCTTGAATTACTACAATTGACTTACAACTGACATGCCAGGATAGTCCCACATAAGTTGGGTCTGACAATGGTGGGGTGGTGTAAACAAATCTTACCTCTATCTTGTTGGGTAGAGAAGTTGTTCCCGGAAGATCCTTGGGTCAAGAAAATCGTTTTTCAGAATATGGTTGGAAATAAGTGCAAGGATATAGTGCTATTGTGAAACTATTGAGGAAAGACAAGTAGTAACATTACAAATATTGTAGACTTTAAACCTCTGAAACATTGTCATTGTCTATAAACCTGGTTCTTTGCCTTGGGCCTATTTCTTGTCGCAGTCAAATATGTCTATCTTAATTAATTTTCTTCATTGTGTGCAGAAGGTGTCTCAATTCATGAGTCGTGCTGCACGTCTAAGCATTTTCTGTTGTGAAGCGGGTTCTTGTGATTCGACCTCAGCTGCCAGAAACTGGAGTTTCAGCATGGCCTGTCGTTAGTTTGAGATAGGGAGAGTAATGTTTGTAAAGCAAAATATGAATGTTATGTATAGTGGAAGAAGCATGGTGTCCATTTGATATGTGGCTGTGTTTTTTCTTTGCTAATTTGTGTGTTCTGTGGATTACGTTCTCAGCATATTTCTGAACAGACTGAAGTATAAAGTTATGTATAAACTCTTTTATTTGTTTCCCATAAGTTCCCTTTCTATACGTCAAATTAATAGTTTTTTAATTTAAAGAACTCTGAAAGCCTTCTGTTTCCTACAAAAATTTTTATCCTGTACGAGGTGCAACTATTGTCAGTTGTCTGAGGGATTATTTAGCTGTCAAGTATGATGGGCATAAACACCGGAAAATCGAAACACCAAATCAAATTGAATTTTTTCAGAATTCCGATTTTCGATTCGGTATTCGATTAACTTTTTGGTATTTTTTGGTATTTTGATTCAGTTTTCGATACGTATTATTTTGATTTTCGGTATTTCGATTTAAACTGAAATATTATACTATAATTTATATTATAATAATTAATAATTATTAATATTAAATAATCTTTAAAAAAAAGAAAAAAGTATGTGAAACCCTATTTCTCTTCTTCCTCTTCCTCTTCTTCCTCTTCCTCTTTCAGGCAGTAGCAGCCCGCCAGGCGCCAGCAGCAGCAGCAGCTGCTAGGCTCCAGCAGCAGCAGCAGCAGCAGCCGCCTGCAGCGACGCCGTCTTCAATTGGCGACCCATTAAAAACCAAAATAAAAAATTGAACCAAATTAATAAAAACCGAATCGAAATAATAAAAATTGAATCAAAACGAAATATTTTGATTCCGTATACGGTTTACAATTTATAAGAATCAAAAACCGAAAAAAAACCGAAACTGAACCGAAATACCGAATGCCCACCCCTACTGTCAAGTGTACATTATGGAACCACATTCACTTTCTTTCATTTCCTTTTCTCTTTTATTTTTAGCCTTTTTTTAAAAATACTTTTTCTTTCTTTGTTCAAAACACTTTCTTGCATTTTTTTCTCCTACTTGTTAACTCTCAACATATTTTACTTTTTATGATATTTTTTATATTTTTATTTAATATTCAAAATATGAAGTAAAACACAACTATTTAAGATTGGCATTGTCTAAGTTTTGTTCGAAGTGATATATTGTTTATCAAAAAATTTTCATATTCAAAGTTTGAACTCGAGACCTCTAATTAAGCGTGATCTAACATTTTTCTGTTCCGTCATTTATTTGAGGAAAAAGTAAATGGGTGTGTCAAAAAATTTAAATTTAATTTTTTTGGATAAGTTTAAGGAATTGAAGAAAGTGATATTAGTATTTCAAATCCGGTGTCTTAATTTCATAAAATATATTTTTCTAAAATTTTTTTTTATAAATGATATATCGAAAATATCAGAACTTAGATTACATATACTTTTTTTAATTTTTGTGTTCGCTTATAGAAGATTATACATTGATTTATTATAATAGAAATTTTCACTCCATTATTTACTATTAAATTGTCGGTGAACAATTCACCACTTTGATTCACGTGAACTATATCAATACATATTAAAAAAATAAAAATATTATGATAGATTTTAATCTTTGAACTCTTAATTCGTATTCATGTGTTTGTCTCTATAATAATTAATCATTTTTGTATTTATTTTATAATTTGATTTATATTTTTATTTTGATAATGTCAGAAATGATTTTATGTCATTTTTTTGTATTATTTAATTAATTATTGTTGTTATATTATCATTTTTCTATTAAAACATGAAAAAATGGAATAGTCCAAAAACATAACATAAATTACGTTGGCAAATTTTAATAGCACTAGCTGAAAATTTGGACTACAGAGGAGAGAGAATAGAGAAAAAAAAGAAAAAAAAGTAACCTTTAGCCCATTTTTCTTACACGTGGGATCCAAAATCCACTTGGCAAAGGATAGGAGCACCTCACACAAGTATCGTCTGCAACCTAAAATCTACGCCTCTCTCATACCTTGCTACTCAAAGCCCAAGATGAATGGTGAATTGATGACCTTGGAATGAACCCTAGCTTCTACTTCTTTCTTAGGTTGAGAGGCAATTCAGGAGAGGGAATTTGGTTAAATTTTGGAGAAGTAGGAGTATAGGTACAAAGTGGGTAGATCCATGATTTAAAATTTTTATGTAGGTCATAGGGTTGAAGTCAAAATGACATGGTATAGACTTGAAATAATTAGGAAAAAATCCAAAAGCCCTTAAAAGTAACCGTCGAACTAGTCTACAGGTTTGACCTACGTACCATAGAGCTTTCGACGGTCTATACCGGTCAATCATAGACCAAGTACTGGGACCTTAAAATTACCCATCTTGTGATGGAAACCTTCTGCGGTCTTTAGACCCTAATCATAGAACTCAACTTGGAAACTAGTCTACGACAGTAGATTGGTCTTGTAGACCTAAACCAGTAGTCAAAAGTTCATGTAATCTTTTCCTGTTTCGAAATTTGAGGTGTTACAAGTTATGAGGTGGAGAAACCTGAACTATTCCCTTACCATGGTTATGCTCAAAAGTTAATAGGATGGCTTGGAGATGTAACCCTGAAACTTAGCCTATAATGAGTTGATGTGTTAGTTTCACAAGTTACTATCTACAAAAAATGGGTAGTACCACTACCAAATGAGGACCAATATACATAAAATGAATTTGAGTATCTCGTCATTGTTTCTGAAGCCACAAAAAAAGATTGGAGACAACCTATTATCGACGATCAGTGTCATGGGATACTTTCAGAAAATTCAAAAAGAAGGAACATATCATCGTTATGTACCCCATTTACTTTGTTACAAGGAAACCTTATATAGAAGATCATTTGAGGGAGTACTCTCCAAACCGTTTACTTTATTACAAGGAAACCTTATATAGAAGATCCTTTGAGGGAGTACTCTTCAAATGTTTAAACTCTGCACATTCAAAAGTGTAAAGACCCCAAAATGAATTAGGTCCAAATAGAGACTAACATGTGTGTAATGATATTATAAGGTCCAAAAATGGTGAATTATGGCACTAGAAGTTATTTTGAGGAGTTTGGAGGTCAAACGTACAAGATGTTCGAAAGTTAGCCTTGAAACGTGCTTGTGTGTTCTAGTGTGCCTTAGCATGTTTTACGTGGTCTTTGGAGTTCAAATTCATAAGAGAGGTTCCTAACACCTAATATAGACGTATTTAGGTTTGAAACATCTGGGCACAACTCCCCAAGGACCACCCTAAGGGTCCTCGAGAAGGATCCAAAAGTAGGCAGCACACTGCCTTTACAGTGCCAATTGACGACTGTCAGACGACGCTCCATCATACAGACTACGCCCCATCGATTGGGGGCATAGCTCCACACTTAGACGTAGGATTTGATCCCCCAAAATGTGACTCTCTGTCACAAAAGATGGACCTGCAGGACGGTGCTGTTGTTCCATCGACGATCCGTCGCTTTCAGGGTGTCGTTTGTGCCTGCATTTTCTGCCATGGGTGGGGTAGTACGGTAAATTACTCCCACGTCCAATTAAATGCATAGGCGGTTATTTTAGGTGATTTTAGGTATTTTATGAGTATTTAAACAATAAGAGATTCATTTAGACTCTAATCTAAGGTATGTGAACTGATTCATTCATGAATTCTTCCATCCATGAAGTCCCATAGTTATCCCTCAATTGGTGAATCCAAAAGACCCCAATGTAGGAAGGGTTGTGACTGCATTGTGGATAAGGCTTGATTGTGATCCCAATATAGTGAGTAGCATTCAATTATGTTCATATGATGATTATGTGATGTTTTCATGGTGATTTGTAGTATTTGATGTTGAAGGTGATCATTGTGATTTTATGCCATTAGAGGCAAGATGAAGGTTCTAAATTGATCTTCTTAATTCAATTGTATTGTATGTTATTTTATCATGATTGAATCACCTAGATATGAATTGAACTAGGTCTAATTTATTAAGGATGATCTTGACTTGTAAAGTTGTAATTGAACCTATGTGATCATGTATGACTAGATTTACCTTTTAATGGTCTAACTAAATGAATTAACTTATAATTAAACATGGTTCATGATTGATTGAAGGTTATAATAAATTATAGGGCTTGTATGCCATTGATTACTAGGGATTTGTGGTGAAGTCATTGTGAAGAGGTTGTGATGATATTTTCTTTCTCTTTTACACTTAGAAATGAACAAGCTAAGGGAAGCAAGTTTTCTTACATAGATGAATTCTAGGTTGATCTAAGAACCTAAAATGGATCAAGACATGATAGACTAAGACTATATTGAAGATGGTTTGTATAGTCACTTCTTGTGTAATTGACTTGGTGTGATAAGACCAAGGTATGATAGCTTGAGATGATGAATCTCGTGATATCTTGAGATGGTGGATCTCATGATAGCTTGAGATGGTAGATCTCAAGGGTAGCTTGAGATGGTAAATCTTAAGGGTAGCTTAATATGGTAAATCTCAAGGAGGCTTGATTTGAAATACTCATGGAAGCTTAAGATGTTGAACCCATGGAATCTGGAGTTGAATTACTCATGGTAGCTTGAGGTGATGAATCTCATGATAGCTTGGGATGGAGGAATTAAGCTTTCTCATGTTTAGCTTGGGATGGAGGAAGTAAGCTTTCCCATGTTTATCTTGGTCATGTGTTGCAAAGATGCTTGATCTTGGTAGCTTGGGAATGGTGGTTCCCATGGTAGCTTGGGATTGAGTAATGAAGCTCTCCTAAGAATAGCTTGAAGTAGCATGACTAGAGTGTCTTCATGATAACTTGACTTGGTTAGGTCAAAACCATTTCATGGGCTTTAGGGGAAAGGAATATACTCTCCTAATGTTAGCTTTACTTGCATGCAAGGCATTTCATGGTAGCTTGATTTGAATGCAACGTGCATTTCATGGAATAGCTTGGGATAGTATTCCCATGGTAGCTTAGGGTTGAGGATTCATGCTCCCCTATGGATTATCTTGCATCCACATGATTGGTTGCATGGTGGTTAGGATGGTAATCTTGTATCCTTCCTTTGATAGCTTAGTTGGTATGTTGAGATGCTTTCCATGGTAGTAGGTCTATTATGTTAGTATGTTGAGATTTATAGACATGGATGCAAGATAAGTTAGCTTAGAGTAGGATAGCCTAGAGAAGTACTTAGTGTGTGTGGTAATATGGGATGACATTCATACATGGCACAAGTATGATGTGAAGCTACCTATGACATGACTTCTACATGATATATGCTTAGCTTGGATAGTTGCTATAGTTTCTTTTTGCATGACATGATTGACTTAAGATGGTAGTTCCTTATCAATATGAAATAGGTTTACTAGAGACTTGTAAACTAAAATGAAAGGGAATAGGGTGACATCAAGATATGCTTAGTGTGTGAGGTAGAATGGAGGCCTCACATGCATTACACAAGTGTGCTTTGAGGTGGCATAGGGGCATAGTGCTCACATTTTATGATGAACCTAAGTCTTAATTATGAGAATGGATTATGATAAAGAATGATCAAAGAGAGGTACTTAACTTTGCTAGCAGTATGGGATGCTACCTTAGCCTTGCACAAGTATACTTGGAGGTGACTTGAGATGTATTTCATTTGAGTAAGAAAGACAATGATTTAAGTATGAACTCTTATATGCTTTATGATACTTTATTATACTTATGATATGGTATGTTTATGCCTTTATATCTTATGATTATGTCAATTGTAGACTAACCCTTTGAGATATTTTATGTTTGGTATGATAGTTTCCATACTTGGTACATTTCGTACTAACACATATTTTGTCTACATTCTAATTCAATGTAGGGTCTTGAAGAGTTTGAGTTGTTTTGAAGGGTAGAGTTTCCAAGGCTGTCAACAAGTGAATATTGGTGAGTCCTCATAGCATCCGAGGACACCACCACTATATTATATTTTATGTTCTTTTCTATGTTTAGACTTTTATGGGCTGTGATCCAAGACATTTTTACTCATGTTGTATAGATGGTTTTTGATACATATGTTATAAGTTTTATGAAATGATTCTGCATTATGTTTTTGAAGAAAAAGTTTTAATTCCATGCTACTTTTCATATGTATATGCAATGGATGGTGTCTAAGGACTTGTACAAGACCCTTGAGATGTCAAGTATATCGTGTTACTTCTAAGGGGTGATCCCTGATCGTGACAAAGAGTATGTAGTTCACATCATACTAAATCCAAACTCCACTTACCATGGTGAAAGAAAGCTTAGACTAGGCTCGAAAATGTAAGGAATGTTGATTTCATGCAAGTTTCATACATCAGTTGCCCAGAGTATATAACCTACTATCAAATCTTGGTTATTCGACACTTGGGGATTGGATGTTGTTAAACCACAACCTAAATCTTCTGGTTGACACTTGTACATCTTGGCCGAAACGGATTACTTCTCGAAATAGGTCAAAGTTGTCGCTCTTTAAGAAATGAAGAAAGAGAATGTTGCTGATTTTATCTGAGTGAATATTATCTATAGCTTTGACATCCCTTTATATAAAATAACAGACAATGGAAAGTCATTTGATAACAAATGAATGAACAAGATTTGTGATCTCTTTGGCTTAAACAACGTAAATTTTCTATATATCATGCTGTTGCAAATGGTCTAGCTAAAGCATTCAATAAGACTCTATGGAAACTGTTGAAGAAAGTTGTCTCCAAGTCCAAATGAGACTGACATAAAAGAATGGAAGAATCTTTGTGGGCATATAGGACTATATTTCACACACCGACTCAAGCAACCCCATATGAGTTATTTTTAAAGTTGAAGCAATCCTTCCACATGAGCATCAAATATCTTGCTTAAGACTTACTATTCACGAAGGGCTTCTTGAAGAAGAAAATGATTGACTGTGTCTTGCCGAGTCAAAAACACTTGATGAAAAGAGTCTAGAATCTCAATAAAATCATGAATGCTATCAAGCTTGTCTATTTCGTGCTTTTAATAAAAAAGTTTGCCTAAGGTGCTTCCAAATTGGACATCGGGTCTTTGCAATAAGAAGACTCATTATTTGTAACACCCAGTATCAAAAACAAACCAAAAATATAGATTTTTCAGAAGTTGCAGGTGTCAGCGACGGAGCCAACTACGGACCGTCAGTCGACTTATGTTCCGCTAGTCGACTCTGTCGATGGGCCAGTCAACTTTCAGTCCTCATTCGTGAATGATGTTTGACTAGTAGGAATAGTCAGTCGACTTAAGGACCGTCAGTCGACTTCGTCGATGGCCAGGTGACTTTTAATTCTCAATCAAGAACAACAGTCAACCAGTATGGGCCAACAGTCGACTTACGATCCGTCAGTTGACTTCGTTAATTCGCTAGATGACTTTCAATTCTTAATCATAAATGACGTTCAACCAGTAAGGATCGTTAGCCGACTTATGGTTTGTTAGTGATTTCGACAACTTTTAAGTCAGGGGTCTTTTGGTCTTTTCCTTGTTCATTTGGCCCCTAATCTACACCGCTTAGATCCTAAATCATGAGGTTTTAGTTAGTTTAAGCCTAGAAACATAACTAGAACTTATCTAAGTCAAAATCATTAATCAAAACTTACAAATTAGAAGCAAGAGAGGAGAAAAAGGTCAAGAACCCTAGTTCAAGAACAAAACAAGTTTCCATCAATTTTAGCCCCAAAATTGAAGGATTGCTCCGTGGAATTCGTCACCAGACATGTGGGATTTCACGAGGTGGGTTCCTTTTGCCCATTGGGTCCCTAAAATTCAGTCAGCTTCGTGATTCCTTATTATGAATAGATTTAGGATTTCTAGAAGCATATTATCATGAATTAGTTATTAACATGTTTCAAATCAGATTATCACGTTATTACATCATTTCTCGCATGAATTTCATAACCCTAGCTACGTATTTCTTTAGTTCTTGAATTACACATGCTAGAACAAATATATCAGTTATTCAATTATACATGCCTCAGTTTTAAATGCATCATTATCATATTAATTGTTGCATTCTCAGTTTTCATGTTCATTTTGAGCTATCCAATATTTAAAGAAACTTGGTCATAACTAGTTAACCACTTAATTCATTGGGAATAACATAATACCAAGTTGGACTAGGGTCAGCGTACCCAAATATTCCCAAAACTACTAGCCAAGTAGGTTGTAAGTCCCGCCTGTGGGCATCAATTTAATGATCACACCAATATGCCTTTATACCTCTAGCAGGGTATATTGGGTCTTTTCGATAGGGCGTACACATCGGACTCCACATTTAGCTCATCTAGTTTTATTGTCGGTTATAAGTAGCTCCCACAGTTCATTCAGATTCTATTACATTGACCTTTTTAGCAGTATATCCAGTATTCAGTTTCAACATGTTATAAATTAATCACTTCATTTACTTATCTCAGCATTCAATATCTTTATCATGTTCAAACTATTTCATTGCTTTATTGCCTTGTTAATTTATGTGTTATTTCATCTTTACTCTATCCTGCATGCTCAGTACCTTTCAAGTAGTAATGCATACGTGCGCTACATCTTCTCGTGATGTAGGTTCAGGTTCTCAGCATTCAGATCACATTTAGATTGGTTCTTGATCTCCAGTTCAACAGAATCACTGGTGAGTCCTCATTCTCGAGGACAATAGTCATGAGTTTTTTTCAGTATTCTTAGTCCTTTTGTTTCAGTTTTGCTAGACTTAGCTGGGTCCTGTTCCAACATTTCTAATCAGTTAGAGGCTTATTTCAGACATAGTTAGATTCAGCTTAGAGTTGAGTTAATTTTTACTTTGTATTAAGCTCGTCAGTATTTCACTTATCTAGTATATCGATATTCCCCATCTCTTCATTTATTTATCATTTAGATTTCACACCAATTTATTATCTTAGTATGCTCATGATCATATTAGGATCAATTGTGGTCCTTGGTCCCGTGTCTGCGTCTCGGGTGTAGCTTAGAACGTGACAAACTTGGTATCAGAGCGCTAGGTTTAAGTGGTCCTAAGACGTTTGAAAATTCGCACTAGGTAGAGTCCTTTTCATGGGTGTGTAGTGCACACCACATCTAATGAGAGGGGGCTACAAAGTGTTTTAGAAATATCCTCATTTTCTTGTTACTCTTATCGTGCGTAAGGTATGATCTAATTCCATTCTAAATTGACATTCTACATTTCAGATCATGCCTCCTCGTAGAGATAACGCCAGGAATGTGAATCTCATGAATGCAAATGCATCTCCTCTAGTCCCAAATCAGGAAGTCTCCAATGTTATATTCAGGAAATGCCATTCAGATGTTGGCTCAGAGTGTCGCCAATTAGAACAATCAGCGGGTTCAATTTACTGTTAATGCTAATGGTGGATCAACAGAAGCTAGGGTCCGTGTTTAGTAGAATTAATCTGCCTGAGTTCTTAGGATCGCATACTAGTGAGGATCCCCAGAATTTCTTAGATGATATTGAGAAGTCTTTGAGGTGATGCAGGTCACTGGGGAATGATCGAGTTGAGTCGACATCATACCAGCTGAAAGATATGGCTCATATCCGGTACTCTCGGTGGAAGGAAAAGGGTACAGATGCAGCCCCTACTACTTGGTAATTGTAATGAGACCTTTATGGACAGGTTTTTCCCAATAGAGTTGAGAGAAGCAAGGTCCCAGGAATTCATGAACTTAAGATAGGGTAACATGACAGTCCAAGACTATGGGCTCAAGTTTGACCAACACTCCAGGTATGCTCCTCATGGTTGCTGACTCCAGGGTTATATGAATAAGTTCTTGTATGGAGTGTCAAATTTGGTGAAAACAGAGTGCATAAATGCTATGTTACTAGGAGATATGAACATCTCTAGGCTTATGAATCATGCTCAGCATGTTGAGGATGATATTCTTAGGGAACAGGCAAAGGAGAATAAGAAGGCAAGGACTGGCAACTATGACTATTCTCAACAGAAATCGGGTGGTGGAAGAGTCAGAAGAAGTTTTCAACCCCAGCCTCTTCGTCAGCTAGTGTTCCATCCTCCAAGAACAGTTACGATCAGAAGGTTAGAAAAACAGGATCTAAGTCTCAGGGAAGTGTTTTAGGCACCAAGACTTACAGCACTTTCCTTAAGTGTGGTATGAACCATCCGAGCGAGTGCCTCATAAAAAAGGAAAGATGCTTTGGATGTGGTCAGTCTGGTCAAAGGTTAAGGGATTGTCCTTCTAGATAGGGCCAAGAAGGTAGTAATGGTTCTACAACTTCAGCAACACCAACAAGTCGCCCAACTGAAAAGGGTAACTCCTCTGGTACATCTGGCGGTCAACGCTAGAATAGGTTGTATGCTCTTCAGGCTTGCCAGGATCAGGAAGGTTCTCCTTATATAGTCATTGGTACTTTACAAGTCTTTGATCTTGATGTGTATGTTTATTAGATCCAGGGTCTACTATTTCCTTTGTAACTCTTTATATAGTAATCAAGTTTAGTGTTAGTTCAGAAACTCTCTCAGAGCCTTTCTTAGTCTCTTCTCCAGTCGGTGACCCATTTATAGCTAGATGGGTATACAGAAATTGCCCTATCACAGTCTCTCAGAAAGTCACCTTAGCAAATCTTGTAGAGTTATAAATGGTAGACTTTGATGTCATTTTAGGCATGGATTGGTTACATTTCTTTTATGCCTCAATCGATTGTAGAACTAGGATTGTTCGTTTTCACTTTCCAAACAAACCAATCTTAGAATGGAAGGGTAGTAGCTTAGCGCCTATAGGACAATTCATTTCTTACCTGAAGTCCAGTAAGATGATCTCTAGAGGTTATCTGTATCATCTAGTTCGGGTTAAGGATTATAGCTCTTAAACCCCTACTCTTGATTCAGTTCCTATAGTCAGTGAGATTCAAAAAGTGTTTCCAAAAGATCTTCTCGGAGTTCCTCCCGAATGGGAAATTGACTTTGGAATAAATCGTCTTCCAGATACCCATACTATTTTTATTCCTCCATACAGAACGGCTCCAGCTGAGCTTAAGGAATTGAAAAAACAATTGACAGACCTTCTAGATAATGGCTCTATCATACATAGTTTTTCATAATGGGGTGCACTATGTTGTTCGTAAAGAATAAAGATGGTTCTCTCAAAATGTGAATTGAATATAGACAGTTAAACAAGGTCACAATCAAGATAAGTATCCCATCCCCGGGGTTGATGACTTGTTTGACCAACTTTAGGATGCTAGTCATTTCTCAAAGATAGGCCTCAAATTAGGTTATCATCAGATCAGAGTCAGAGATAGTGACATTCCAAAAACAACCTTTAGAACTCGGTATGGTCATTATGAATTTGTAGTTATGTCATTTGGACTAATAAATGCTTTTGCAGCTTTCATGAATTTGAGAACAGAGTGTTCAAAAAGTACTTGAACTTGTTCATTATGATCTTTATTGATGATATTCTCATTTATACTAGGAATGAGTAAGAAAATGTGAGTCATTTAAGAGTTGTTCTGCAGACTCTCAAAGATCTCCAATATTCTCTAAGTTTAGCAAATGTGACTTCTGGTTGTAATTCGTTACTTTCCTTGGTCACATTGTATTAGCAAGGGGATCCGAATGGATTCACAGAAGATAGAAGTAGTGAAACAATGGCCCAAACCTACCTCTGCTACAGATATCAAAAATTTCTTAGGTCTAGCGGGTTATTACAAAAGGTTCATAGAATGATTTTCATCCATAGACTCACTATTTACTAGGTTGACTCTGAAGATGGTCAAGTTTCAATAGTTAGATGATTGTGAGAAAAAGTTTGCAGAATTTAAACTAGATTGACACAACTCCTATCTTGACTATACCAGAGGATTCAGATGTTTATGTGATCTATTGTGATGCATTCAGAGTTGGCCTAGGTTGTGTGTTGATGCAGTGAGATAAGGTTATAGCTTATGCTTCTAGACAACTTAAGGTTCACGAGAAGAATGATCCAACTCATAACCTCGATCTTGCAACAGTAGTGTTTGCACTCAAGATATGGAGACACTACTTGTGTGGTGTTCATGTAGATGTGTTCACTAACCATAAGAGCCTTCAATATGTGTTCACCTAGAAAGAGTTGAATTTTTGCCAGAGAAGATGACTTGAGTTCCTTAAGGATTATGATATGAATGTGCATTACCATCATGGTAAGGAAAATGTAGAAGTAGATGCTTTTAGCAGATTTTCTATGGGTAGTGTAGCCCATGTTGAGGAAAAAAGGAAGGAACTAGTGAAGGATGTTCACAGGCTTGTTGCTTAAGAGTTAGCCTTATGAGAATATCAACAGTGGTGTAACAATTCAGAATAAGGCAGAATCTTCTTTGGTAGTGAAGGTTAAGGAAAAGCAAGACAATGATCCAATCTTGCTTGAACGTAAGGGTGCATTCCACAATTAGAGAGTGGAGGTTTTCTCTAAGGGGGAGATGGTGTACTTTGCTACCAGCGTAGATTGTGTGTTCCTGATGTGGGTGAGTTGAGACAACATATTCTTGCAGAAGACCATAACTCTTAATATTTTATTTATCCTGGTGCCACTAAGATGTACCGTGAGCTGCAGGAAGTCTATTGGTGGAATGACATGAAAAGGAATATAGCAGATTTTGTGAGTAAGTGCCCCAATTGTCTGGAAGTCAAGGTAGAACATCAGAAACCAGGGGGTATTACTCAAGAGATCGACATTTCTACTTGAAAATGGGAAGTTATCAATGTAGATTTCATCACAGGGTTACCTCATACTCGCAGACAACATGACTCTATTTGGGTGATAGTTGACAAGATGACTAAGTCTTCTTGCTTTTTGGCGGTCAAGACTACAGATTCAGCGGAGACTATGCCAGGCTTTACATTAATGAATTTGTGATGATCCCTTATGAGGCACTGTATGGGCATAGACGTAGATCTCTATTACACCCTCTAAATGAACTAAGATATATAAGGCATCATATGTACCTAAAAAGGGTAATAACATGTTAATAAAGTGTTTTACAGCTTGTATAGTTGATTTTTAGAGGTTTGGAGTCAAACTTCCAAGAACGTCCAAGACGTTTGAAAGTTGGTCTTTCGACGTGCTAGCGTGTCCTTGTATGTTTGCCTTGTTTTTATATGTTGTTTGGAGTATAAAAGCAGTGGATTTGACCCTATTATCTTAATATACATGTTAAGGTCAAAACGTCCAGGTACGACTCCCCAGGGACCACCCTAAGGGCCCCCAAGAAGGACCCAAATGTTGGACAAGGAGGCTGCCCAAGGCAGCGTGCAGCAGCAAGATTGGGAAGCCAGCCTCGCGACGCACGCCCAAAACGGGAACACTGCCTCAAAAATTATTTGGGAAAGAACCAAAGGCTGCCTCCGTGATGCACAGCCACCTCCCAGATCCGGTTGTGTCATTTTAAAGTCAATTTTGACATGTCTAAATGTCCCAATAAGTTGAGGGTGTTTTGGTAATTTTAGGGGATGTTTCTAAACTTTTTTTAGGACCTATTTAACCCCTTTACCAAGTCAAAACCCCAACACCCATTAAGAAATCAAAATTCCCAAAACTCTCTTCTCTTCCAAAACCCCAAAACCTCCATTGAAGACCAAGCTCAAGAACAAGCTATGGAAGTGGATTCTTGGAGAATTTTTCTCAAATTTTCGTGGGCTTTCTAATGTATAAGGTATGGTAATCCTTCATGCATAGATAACCATTCATCTGTGTAGTCCTTTCAAAGCTTTTCCATACATGATTCTTAGTCAAAATCCTATCTTTCAATATAACCATGAATTCATTCTCAAATTGATTTCAAAAGCATTGTAATGATGAATATATGTTTAGATAATGATTTTATGATGAATTGTTATCCAATTTTATGAAGAACCCATGATCCTCCTAATTTCTCAAAGTTAGCCTATAATGTGGTCTTGTGATCTTGATTTCATGTTTATAGAATTGTGATTAAATTGTATTGAATTGATTATTGCTATTGCTATCTATATCAATTGAATATGAGTTTTGGAGGAATGATCAATGATGATAATAGCTTGGAGATTTGGTAAGTTCACTTATTTCCTTTAATTAACTTAGAATGTACATTGAATTGTGTTGATTAGTATGATCCACTTATGGTGGCGGTGTTTACATTCTTGTACATGTTTATGTGTTGTGATCATATCCTTGAAGGCATTTGATGAAAGATGAATTGATATGATTATTTCCATGTTTAAGGAGTTGGAGGATTTAGCCTTTATTCTAATATCATGTTCTAAGTGAATCGAAGTTATGTGAAGTATATGAATAGCCCTCAAAACTAGTTGCATGACCTAGGTATGGAGATGATTTTATGTGTATATGTGTGATGATCATGTTAGGGTTAGTTGTGGTGTATATGGCTAATTATGAAAAATATTCTTGTAGCATGACCCCTACCTATATGAACCCTATATGAATGTGTGATCAAAGTATGCTAGGAATCCTCTATTCTAATGTTGAACATGTTAGTGTCTCCTATGATGTAATGTGAGTGTGTGTAGTCTAAGTCCTTAATACTCTATATGTGTGTATGACTTGAGACTTGAGGAAAGGTTTTTCATGTGTTGTGATCTTTAGAAGGTGGCTTCCTCAATGTTAGGTGTTAAGCCATTATGTGATCATGTTGACCAATGTACACACACACTTCATGCATATCTATGAATAGGGTAGATTCATGATGATTAAGGAAAGGATAGTTCTCCTATGCGTCATTACCTATTTCTATGCATGTGAAGTATATTATTAATGAAGTTATGAACATGTGTGATTAGAGGTGTTATGTGAATATAGATCTCACTTTGTATGCAACACACATGATGTATGATTGTATGAACATGTGAAAGGATATTCTCACATGAAGTAGGATCTATGATGAAAGGACATTCTCATCTTAGAATCCTTTGAGCAATATGATGTATGAAGGAGCAAGCTCCTAAAGCCTTCTTTATGACCTAATGCAGTAAAGACTTAAATATATTTAAAAGGGAGTTAGATCCTTGCACCGAGTGAACATGAAAAATGAGAGTGCGGGCTTCACGTTAGTAAGTCCGGTTTCCACAAAGAGAACCTTCAGGCTTAGCAAGTCCGGGTTCCAACATAGATGTTGTCTCATAAGATGGAAACCTCCACGCTAGTAAGTCAAGGTTTCTAGAATCAATCTCCATGTTACATAACTACATGACCCCGTAGGTTATAGCTTGTGGTTTTCACCTAGATAGCTATGTACGAATGATTGCACCTTAGGTAAGTGTTAACCCTCTCTTTTCCGTGTGGGAGTAGAACACCGGATTCCATGTAGCTCACATGGTCTATGTCGGTTATGGCTATGTCTCCCGAAGGTTAATAAATTAACTAAGATAAGAATATGATTTTAATCTAACTTCCTTAAGAAGTGTACATAGTATAGGGAGGACTATGGACCCTACCTATGTATTGCACTAGATGACTTCAAGAAAGGATAGGATTGGAGCCTCTTATGAAGTAAAGACTTATGTTATGTATGACTTGTATGAATGCATGTTTAAGTGACTTTTCTATGTTAATACATGAATTATGATTATGCATGTGAGTTACACTTATGGCTTCTAAATGAGTTTACTTAGTATATGTGGAGGTTTGGGACTCCATGTGTACATTGCACAAGTAAGCTTGTGAAGGGGTTATGAGGGTGGTTTACCTATGATATGAACTAAATGAGTTATGATTAAGGTTCTAGTAAATTAAAAAGTCTTTATATGATGCTATGAAGTATGTGACCTTACGTGTAGTTGTAAAAGAAAGTGTTATGACTTGTTAAGCATGTAGCATCAAGTATGTGGCCTTATGTCTAGTTGTAAATGAAAGTGGTATGACTTGTTAAGCATGTTATACCTAGTCTAGGGTGACTTCTTAGGTACACTTTGTGGAAGTAGTATTATGGGATGCTACCTGCGCATTGCACTAGTGTGACTTAGGAGTTGTCTTAGGTGATGGTCCTTATGTGAAGTTGATGTCTACAATGTGCTTATGACTTGTGAATATATGTGGTTGTGTTTATGAAGCATATATATGAAACACTATTCTACGGTGACCTCAAGGTGATACATTGTACTAAGTACACTTGAGGCTTAATAAAATAAAGGTAATGTATTTTATGAATTTGATATGTCTCAAAGTATGATAAATGACTTTATGTGCTATTATGAGTAGTATCCATGTCTATATGATGTATGTGAACTATATTGAGCTTATATGTGTCTATGTTCATAAAGTTTAATAAAAAGGCATGTTGCATTATTTCAAATGAAATGTCCTCTTTAAATTCATGTTTTTGCATGGTTGTCATATTTAGTGCATTCTTGTACTAATACCATTCTTTTTCATCTTTTTACACAAAGTGTAGGTGTTGATGGCTCGAGGATGTCTAGTAAGCAAAGATATTGGATACATCTACCAAGTTCAAGTAAAGGGACCCTTATGATTCAAGGGTTGCTTATGTCAAGATATTTCTTTAAGTTGATGTAATAGCTTAGACTTATATGTTATGTTGATAAGGGTCGTGTCCCTATTATATTTTATTGAGTTGTCTTAAGATGGAAAAGAGACTTAGAGTCTACTTATGTACTTATGACTTTATATATATGCAAAGTAATATTCTAGCATATGATTTACTATGAAAAGTTTTAATTTCCGCTATTTTTATGATTATACAATGAAAGATGTCTAAGGGCTTGTCTTGGACCTCTGAAAGGTCGACGACGCCGTGTGACGATTTGAGGATACCATAACTTCTAGGGAATACCCTCGGGTCATAAAAATCTCCTTTTTGTTGGTTTGTAGTTGGTGAAGCAGCTTTGATAGGATGAGATTCAGTCCATTACGCTATGGAGAAAGTGCAACTCATTATAGATAGACTTAAGACGTCCCAAAGTCATTATAAATCTTATGTAGATGTAAGGAGAAGGGAACTAGAGTTCTAAGTTGATGATTGGGTGTTTTTGAAAGTCTCACCTATGAAGGGGGTGATGAGGTTTGGCAAGAAAGGGATGCTCATTCCTAGATATGTAGGCCCTTTCAAAATCTTGAAAAGGGTTGACAAAGTGGCATATGATTTAGAGTTGCCAGCAGAATTAGAAGTAATGCCTCCAGTCTTTCCATATCTCACTATTGAAGAAATGTCTAGGTGATCAAACCTTCGTAGTGCCATTAGAGAGTGTGGCTGTGAAATATAGTATTTCTTATGAGGATGTACCAGTTGAGATCCTTGACTGTCAGGTTAGAAGGTTGAGAAACAAAAAAGTCGCTTCAGTCAAAGTTTTGTGGAGAAGTCAGTCCGTAGAGGAAGATACTTGGGATGCAGAAGCAGCCACTAAAACCAAGTATCCTCACCTCTCTCTTTTTGATTCCACTCCATCTTGAGGTAATAGTTCCTATTCAATTTTTCAGTCGTTCATGCACAAATTCAGTCTTAGTATCATGTTATTTTAGTTTGTACTTGCATTTTTAGCATATTTGCATATTCTTGGAACTCAGTTCAGTCAAAAATTCAGTTCTCAGTGCTTAGTAGTAGGGATTGCAGCTCTTTCCCTCCATACTCAGCTATTTTAGTCTTCATTTGAGGACAAATGGTACCAAGGGGAAGATAATGTAACCCATATCAAAACTAGACCAAAAATGCAGATTTTTCAGAAGTTGCAGGTGTCAGCAATGGAGCCAACTACAGACCGTCAGTCGACTCCATCGATTCTCCATTGACTTTAAGCTCTCAGTAACAAACGACGGTCGACCAGTATGTACCGTCAGTTAACTTACGATCCATCAATCATCAATCAAAAATTCTGTCGGCTTTTAAGTATGGGGTCTTTTAATCATCTCCTTGTTCTTTGGCCCCTAAGCTACGTCGTTTAGATCTTAAATCATGAGGTTTTAGTCAGTTTAGGCCTATAAACAAAACTATAACTTACCTAAGTCAAAATCATTAATCAAACATCAGAAAATTAGAAACAAGATAGGAGAAAGAGGTCAAGAATCCTAATTCAAGAACGCAACAAGTTTCCATCAGTTCCAGCCCAAAATTGAAAGATTTCTCTGTTGAATTAGTCACCAGGTATGTGGGATTTAACTAATGGGTTCTTTTCTCCGATTCAGTCCCTAGAATTCAGTCAATTTCTTGATTCCCATATTATGAATAGACCTAGGGATTCTAGAATTTCAGCAGATTATCATGAATTAGTTATTAACATGTTTCAAATCAGATTATCATGTTATTACATCGTTTCTCGGATGAATTTCAGAACCCTAGCTACATATTTCTTTAGTTCTTGAATTACACATGCTAGGTCATATCTCAATTATTTAGTTATACATGCATCAACTTTTAATGCATCATTATCAGATTAATTGTTGCATTATAAGTCTGCATGTTCTGTTTGAGCTATCCAGTATTTACAGAAACTTAGTCATAATCAGTTAACTACTTAATTCATTGGGAGTAGCATAATACCGAGTTGGACTAGGGTTCAGCGTACCCAAATAGTCCCAGAACTACTAGCCAAATAGGTTGTGATTTCCCTCTGTAGGCATCAATTTAGTGATCACGCTAGCATGTCTTTATACCTCTGGCAGGGTATATTGGGACCTTTTAATGGGGTGTATACATCGAACTCCACATTTAGCTCATGTGGTTTTATTATCATTTATTAGTAGCTCTCATAGTTCAGTGAGATTCTATTGCATTGACCTTTTTATCAATATATTCAATATTCAGTTTTAACATCTTAATAATTGGTCACTTCATTCAGTTATCTCAGCATTCAGTATCTTTATCATGTTCAAACTATTTCATTGTTTTATTGCCTTGTTTATTTATATGTTATTTCAGCTTTACTCTGTCCTACATACTCAGTACCTTTCAAATACTGACGCATATGCGCTACATCTTCTCGTGATCGGTTCTCGATGTCTAATTCAGTAACATCAGTGGTGTGTCCTCATTCTACGAGGACAATAGTCATGAGTTTTTTTTCAGAACTTTTAGTCCTTTGGTTTCAGTTTTCCTAGACTTAGCTGGGGCGTGTCCCAGGATTTCTAGTTAGTTAGAGGGTTATTTAAGACATAGATAGATTCAACTTAGTGTTAAGTGAATGTCTTCTTTACTTAAGAAACATTTACTTTAAGATATGCTGTCATAATATTTTAATAGAAACCTTCATCATAAGAGTTTAAGAGACATAATACAAGTCAACAATAACATATAAGACATATTTTGTATTAAAAATGTAAGCCTTTTCATCACTTTAGACTCTCTACCTAAGGTAACTCCAAGACTCACTTGAGTATGACATGAACAGACCGCCCTACACCCTCTTCAAGCACACCTAAGTGATTCTGAAAGCTACCCTATATAAAAACCTTTCAATTCACATACTTTAACTAAGTCAATATTATTAAATTTAGCCATTTAAGAGACAACTAAACAATTAGGGGACTTCACATAATGGTCTTGGAAGACCTAGGAAACTCAATTTAGCCCTCAAATCCTACTCATTCCATGTGTAGATAGCATCTCATTCCGCTATCTACACATTGTAGAACCTATCCAATACTAGAATGCACATCATCCCGCATGATGAGAATAGGCATTCACCGACATAGACACACTAGCTAGGTATGGAATCCGATGTCACAAGACCCACACCATGGAAGGTGTTCTTGCCAAGGGTAGAACTAGGACACATGCCATGTAGGCACGTGGTTTAGGGAATATCAAAAGGTTCCTTTGTACTCTAGCCACATACTCAACTAGATCTACTCCCTTAAACATATCTACTTTGTGCTTTGCCTTTATTCTCATAGAGTATTTCTTCACATAGGTGTATTAGAGAAGGTACCATCACTAAGTCCTACAAACTCATAATACCATTTCCAAGGATGGGTCCGCTAGGGATGCCAACAAAGGTCTATTTCGATAGCTCTTATGACTTCCTTAAAGGCGGTTTCATGTCGTTCCGGACAACCTACCTCTAAGTCCATCATTCCACTCAAGAAGGAGGCACCATTTAGGTATATCCCTTCAAGTCTTCGTAGTTAACCTTCTTTTCATATTCAAGGTTTTACATTAGTCCTTCATAGAAGGTTACCCACTTTAGTTCTACCGATCCTAGACTTTCATTAATACACTCATTATATAAAATTCAAGTACCAAGTAGGGACAACTAAGTCTGCCAATACAAAATACAACATCATTCTATAAAGACTCTCCAAAAGTACTCAATTATCATATAGCAACAACAAGAGAGGAAGTACTTTCAATCATTTCATTATAGAACCTATAAAAGATCATATAGACATCACATGAACACCTTAACCTTATAAATTCATTCATACCATATCATGATAATACAATAGTTTACAAAATAATGCCGACAAGGCCATGTCATATAATTTATAACAATTAAACAGCGCCACCATAAGTAGACCATACCAATCAATAGAAATTCAATATCAATTTTGTATTTAACAAAGGAATTATGTCAATTCACCACCTTCCAATAGCTAAAATCATCATTTCTTAGCTTTTACAACAAATTCACACAATCAAGAGATCTTACCAATGACAATGTCTATAAGACGGCGCCAACAATACATCCATATCAATGATCCCACAAAAACTAATTAGATATCAATAATATAAAACAAATGATCAACACATAATTCAATATCCCATAACAATCAAAATATGAATTCAACCTAATTATCAATACACCCACTTTAGAGCCAAAATTCGGAATTCAAGGAATATAAGGGTTCATAGAGATTTTTACCTTAAAACCATCAATTAACATTGATTATTTCATAAAACATCAATTTAAACATTTTTATGCAAGAACCTATGCTCAGAATTAAAAATAGAGTTTCAAGGTTTTTGGTGATCTTTAAAAAGCCTTTGGAATTGACTCCTTGAATGAAATAAGAGTCAAGATGAAATTACCATACCTTGAGATCCCAAAAAATTGATGGGGAAACTGTTGAAAATCTTCAATACTAGCTTCAACTTGGGTTCAAGCTCCAAAGAAGTCTTGAGAGAATTCTATTTGGAAGAGGGGGTTTTCTTTTGAAAAGTGGAGTCTAATTTAGGTCTAGGCGTATAAACTAACTTTTAATACACTAAAACACCTAAAATAACAATCTACTATTTCATTAGGACATGGGGTGAATTTATCCATTCACCCCTAAGTTGGCCGTGACCCTGCAGAAATTATAGGAGCCAAACGACGGCTCTCATTACGGGGTGTCATTTTGTCGACGGTCCGTCCTGAAGGTCGTGGTTTTGGTCACATACCCCTTATTTTGGGTCTAATATCCCACAACTAAGTGTGGATCCACTCCCCGTTTTGACGGGGCATCAATTGACCTATTGGGCATCATTTGGTGTCCTCGATTGGGGCTGTTTTGGCAGATTCAAGGCAAACATTTGGGTCCTTGAAGAGTGTTCCTCGGGTATCCTTACCCGTACATTTAGACCCTAAACATTCCCATATGGATCCTAGGGTCCCCTTCTATCATTTTAGATGCCAAACTACACATAAAAAATGCAAAGGCACACTAGCACATACACAAGACTAGTTTCTGAATGTCTTGGTCGTTCTTCGACGTTTGACTTTCAAACTCTTTAAACCAACATATAAAGCTATTATTCACCATTTTAACACATTATTATCTCATATAGCACATGTTAGGCTCTATTTTATCCTAATTTATTTTGAGGGTTGTTACATTCTCCCCCACTTATAAAAACATTCATCCTCGAATGATACAAACATTCTTCAAACATCATCAAGGTTCTAAAACTCATGACTAGAAGCCCTCAACCATACCATACCAAAAAATTATACACCTATTTTGGAGGAATATCAAATCCATATAACAAGAGATTCAAAACACAACAAGAGAGTAGGAACAACATCTACAACTTATCATGCAATACGACTTCACATTTCTCATTTCACATTGGAGGAACTTCCTTCTTCACATATAATCATGCTGACTACATTATTTATAAGCACATTATGTCCATTTCTCATAAAACACAATTATGTAACATTTCCAAAAGCTTACTGTTAGACATGCTTATTAGTTCACTTATGCAACATTTAGGCAATCATTATAGATGCACATCAACATGTGAGACAAAATCATTTTAGCTCATTTTACCATACAAAAAAAAATACATTCATGGAAACATGCTAAAATTGTAAGGGAACCATGAAACTCATTTTTCACAAATGAATCCCAATTCATGCACATGCTACTAGATAGTTCTAACTCTTAAGCTTGAGTAGAAGAGAAGAGAAGAGACAAAATCCATCAACCCAACTATTCACCATGCTCCCTACTTGGGAAAAATCCATCACTCTATCAAGAACAACATAAGAGGGTATACTATAACTTGACGGTACCTTTATCTGGTTTTGCTTCCTTGTTGGCTTGGAGAACATAGAAATGATTCCTGTTTTGTTCACCAATACCCAGACCATCATAAGGAGCTTGTTGGACCTCTCTTCCCATGGAAGCAATAGTAGTCCAATCTCTCACCTTGTGATCATTCTTTCAGCCATAGCACCCACTAGTACTGGCTAGACACTTCCCAAAATGCTTCTTTCCACAAGTAGAGAAAGTAGGCTTAGCAATTTAGGAACCACCACCCTTCTCATGATTAACATTAGAAGAACTAGGGACATCTTGGTTTGGATCTCTCTTCTTAAACCTAGGTTGACCTTTCTAATCAGTTCTTCCCCTCTTAACACCTCTACCCCTCCTCTCAAGCTTATATTCCTCAATGGATTGAGCATACACCATAAGCCTAGATAGAGTCATGTCATTATGGAGAATATCTTACGACACTCTTCCTTCAAAAGGTCAGCAACACCGGTCACAAACCTACTCTTCTCATCCCTAGGGTTAGATACCAAAGATGGAGCATACTTAGACGATAAGGTAAATTTCAAGGAATACTTATCCATACTCGTGTTACCTTGATTTAGGTGTATAAACTCTTCCACCTTCACTTCTCTCTTCTCATGGGGAAAATACATTTCTAAAAATGCTTCCTTAAACTCTTCCCATTTTATGGGACCCGATTGAACCGGCCTATTATCTTTCCATTGTGTGTATCACACTTGAGAAACCTCCTTCAATTGGTACGAAGCCAACTCCGCCTTCTCCATACAAGTCACCCCCATAGCACTCAACACCTTATAAACACCATCTAGAAACTCTTGGGGATCCTCTCCCACCTTAGAACCAAGAAAAGTAGGAGGATTCATCCTCACAAAGTCCCTCAACCTAGAGGGCATGGTACTCTCAGGAGCATTCATCCAAGGACCCACATCTCAATTCACTTGAGCCATTATGGCTCGAGCTAGGGTAAGAAGAGCTCCTCTAATTTCCTCATTATTCATGTCCGGGGGAACCACCTGAACCTCATTCTCTTGATTAGTTATAGGGACTTGTTCATCTTGAGGAACTTGACCTCCTTGGGGAACTTGTTCACCTAGGGGGAACTCTCTTATCCACTCTTCTTGCGGGCGTCCTTCTTGTATTCATATCATATAAACACAAGATAAGAGATTAGGAAAATACACTTATAACCTCAACTCTATGGCACGACACAAGAGTAATGAAGAAAGTAAAACATCTATCGTCCTATAGTCTCTCATTCATAGATGTGTCACGACTCACATAGATGAACAAGACTCTACTAGGAGTTGCTTTTTGAGACTTTGAATCCTAAAGATTGCTTCCTAACCTTATGCTCTAATACCAAGTTTTTCACGATCCGAGAGCACCCCCAATTCCTGATGCAGCGTACTTGACCTTTCGGAGGTCTTAAACAAGCTTCTTAGCATTCATTCATCACATAGATATGAAAGGTAGTGCGGAATTAAAGTTTTTCACAATAATAGTCCAACTCTTTTATAAAATGCAAGGAAGAAACTATGTCTCATCATAAGGCCTCTTAGACACAAGTCAATATCATAGGGTCAAAGCCTGACCCCTTTCATCAATTTGAAAAGAAACTTATAGTTTATTACAAAGTCTTTTAGAAAAGGAAAAATAGAACTAAGAGCCATAACCTCGATCATATGAGGACATACCAATCTTGAGAGAAATCTACTTCCCAAGCTTCAACTTCTATAAAATCCGCACTTGCCACCTACACTTGTACACATAGAGAATCATGTGGAATTAGCACAATTAATGCACTAAGTATCAAGAAAACCATGCAAAAAGGGACATTTACTTTAAGATATGCTTTCATAATATTTTAATAGAAATCTTCATCAAAAGAGTTTAAGAGAAATAATAAAATTCAAAATTTCATATAAGACATATTCTTTATTCAACAAGTAAGCCTTTTATTCACTTAGACCCTCTACCTATGGTTACTCTAAAACTCACTTGAGTAAGAGATGAACAGACCGTCCATACACCCTCTTCAAGCACACCTAAGTGATCCCCAAAGCTACCCTAGATAACAACCTTTCTATTCACATACTTTAACTAAGTCAACATTATTCAATTTATCCATTTAAGAGACAAGTAAACAATTAGGGACTTCACATAATGGTCTTGGAAGACCTAGGGAACTCAATGTAGCATCTTCAAAGCCTACTCGTGTCATGTGTAAATAGCATCTCATTCCACTTCCTACACATTATAGAACCTATCCAATACCAGAATGCACATTCCACGTGATAAATAATAGGCATTAGCTGACATAGACCCACTAGCTAGGTATGGAATCCGGTGTAATAAGACCCCACACCGTGGAAGGTGTTCTACTTGCAAAGGGTAGAAATAGGACACATCCCGTGTAGGCACATGGTTTAGGATATATCAAAAGGTTTCTTTGTACTCTAGCCTCATACTCAACTAGAGCTACTCAATTAAGCATATCCACTCGGTGCTTTGACTTTGTTTACATAGAGTAATTTCATTCATATAGGTGTATTAGAGGGTACCATCACTAAGTCCTACCAACTCATAATATCTTTTCCAAGGATGGGTCCACTAGGGCTGCCAACCAAGGTCTATTTCAATTGCTCTTATGACTTCCTTAAAGATTGTTTTATGTCGTTCCTACCAACCTACCTCTAAGTCTATCATTCCACTCAAGTAGGAGGCACCATTTAGGTCTATCCATTCAAGCCTTCTTAATTAATCTTCTTTACATATTCAAGGTTTCACATTAGTCATTCATAGAAGGATACCTACTTTAGGTCTACCGATCCTAGATTTTCATTCATACACTTATTCAATACAATAACAAGTACCAAGTAGGGACAAGTATGTCTACAACACAAGATACAACATCATTCTATAAAGACTCTCCTTAGTCCTTAATTATCATATAGCAACAACTAGAGAGGAAATACTTTCAATCAAGTCATTATAACACCTATACAAAATCATATAGACATCATATGAGCACCTTAACCCTATAAGTCACTCATACCATATCATGATAATACCATAGTTTACATAATAATGCCAACAAGGTCATGTCCATAACATTTATAACGATTAAACATTGTCACCATAAGTGGATCATACCAATCAATAGCAATTAAATATCAATTCTATATTAAACAAAGGAATTAGGTCAAGTCACCACCTTCCAATAGCCACAATCATCATTCCATAGACTTTCCAACAAATTCACACAATCAAAAGATCTTATCAATGAAAATGTCCATAAGACTAGGCCAACAATTAATCCATATCAATGATCCCACAAAACACAATATAGATATCAATAATATAAGGCAAAATAAGAACAATTTCAACAGTAATCAACATATAATTCAATAGCTCATAACAATCTAAACATGAATTTAACCTAATTAGATCATGATCAATACACCCACTTTAGAGCCAAAATGAGGAATTCAAGAAATACATGGGTTCATGTAGTTTTTGACCTTAAAACCATCAATTAACATTGATTACTTCATGAAACATCACTTTAAACCTTTTTAAACAAGATCTCATGCTTAGAATTCAAAATAGAGTTTGAAGGTTTTTGGTGATCTTCAAAAAGCCTTTGGAATTAGCTACTTGAATGAAGGAAGAGTCAAGAATGGAACCATCATACCATAATAGTTGAAATTCCAGAAAATTGATGGAGAAACCACTGAAAATATTCAATCCTAGCTTCAACTTGGGTTCAAGCTCCAATGGAGTCTTGAAAGATTTCTATTTGGAAGAGGGGTTTTGATTTTGAAAAGTGGAGTCTAATTTAGGTCAAGGTATTTAACTAACTTATAATACAGTAAAATGCCTAAAATAACTATCTACTAGTTAATTAGGATGTGGGGCAAATTTACCACTTCACGCCTAAGTTGGCCAGAACCCTGCAGATATTGCAGTGCTAAACGACGACTCCAATAGACGGGGCGTCGTTTGGTCAACGGTTCGTCCTGCAGGTCTTGGTTATGGTCATAGACCCATTATTTGGGGGCTAATCTCCCACAACTATGTGTGGATCCACTCTCCCTTTTGACGAGGCGTCGATTGACCTAGAGGGCGGTGTTTGGGGTCGTCGATTGGGGCTGTTTTTGCATCTTCATGGAAAACATTTGGCTCCTTCTCAAGTACTCTTAGGGTGGTCCTCGGGGATTCGTACCTAGAATTTTTGACCCTAAACATTCCCATATAGATCCTAGGGTCCCCTTCTATCATTTTAGACACCAAACAACACAAACATGCAAAGACATACTCGCACACACACAAGACTAGTTTCTGAACGTCTTAGTTGTTCTTCGAAGTTTGACTTCCAAACTATTCAAACTGACTTCTAAAGCTATTATTCACCATTTTAACGCCTTATTAACTCATAGAACACATGTGATTCTCTATTTTATCCTAATTCATTTTGAGGGTTGTTACAGTTTCAGTGTAGGATGCCTGAAAAGTCGCACTAGGTAGAGTCCTTTTCATTGGTGTGTAGTGCGCACCACATCTAATGAGAGGGAGGATACAAAGTATTTTAGAAAAATCCTCATTTTCTTGGTACTCTTATTGTGCGTAAGGTATGATTTGAATCCATTCTAACTTGATGTTCTATGTTTTAAATCATGTCTCCTCGTAGAGCCAACGTCAAGAATGTGATTGCCAGGAATGCAAACGCAGCTCCTCCAGTCCCAGATCAGGAAGTCTCCAATTCTAAATTTGGAAATGCCAGTCATATGTTGGCTCAGAGTGTCTTTTACCAGAACAATCAGCGGGTTCAAGCTCCTGGGAATGCTAATGGTGGATCAACAAAAGTTATGGTCAGTAAATTTGTTAGGATAAATGCACCTGATTTTTTAGGTTCTCATACTAATGATGATCCCCAAATTTCATAGATGAGATCAGGAAGATCTTTGAGGTGGTTCAAGTCAATAGGAATGATCAAGTGGAAGTAAAATAGGGGTACAAATGTAGCCCCTACTACTTGGAAATGTTTTGTGAGACTTTTCTGGATAGGTTTTTCCCGATAGAGTTGAGAGAATCAAGGGCCCAAGAATTCATAAACTTAAAGCAGGGTAACATGAGAGTCTAATACTAAGGGCTCAAGTTTAACCAACTCTCCAAGTATTGTCCTTACATGGTTGCTGACTCCAAGTATCAAATGAATAAGTTCTTGTATGGAGTGTCCGATTCGGTGAAAACAATGTGCAGAAATGCTATGTTACAGGGAGATATGAACATTTCTAGGCTTATGACTCATGCTCGGCAGGTTGAGGGTGATAAGCTTAGGGAACATGCCAAGGAGAATAAGAAGGCTAGGAATGGGAACTATAAGTATTCTCAACAGAAATAAGGTGGTGGAAATCTCTCGCAGAGTCAGCATAAGTTTTCAGTCCAGCCCCTTTGTCAGTTAGTGTTTCATCCTCCAAAGATAGGTATGATCAAAAGGTTAGGGCACCAGGATCTAACTCTCAACGAAGTGTTTCAGGCACCAAGACTTACCCCACTTGCCCTAAGTGTGGTAAGAACCATTTGGGCGAGTGCCTCATAGAAAAGGGAAGATGTTTTAGATGGATTCAGTCTGGTCACAGGTTAATAGACTGTCCTTCTAGAAAGGGTCAAGGATGTAGTAACGGTAGAGCTCAGTCTACAACTTCAGCAGCACCAGCAAGTCTCCGCAAGGTAACTCATCCGATATAGGTAGCGATCAGTGCTAGAACAAGTTATATGGTCTTCAGGCTCGTCTGGATCAGGATGGTTCTCCTGATGTAGTCACTGGTACGTTACAAGCTTTGATCTCAATGTGTATGCTTTATTAGATCTAGGATCTACTCTTTCCTTTGTAACTCCTTATATAGCAGTCAAATTTAGTGTTAGTCCAGAAACTCTCTAAGAACCTTTCTCAATCTCTACTCCAGTCGGTGACCCAGTTATAGCTACATAGGTATACGAAAATTGGTCTCTCAGAAAGTCACCTCATAAGATCATGTAAAGTTAGAAATGGTAGATTTCGATGTCATTTTAGGCATGGATTAGTTACATTCCTGTTATGCCTCAGTTGATTGTTAGGATTGTTCATTTCAGTTTCCAAACGAACCAATCTTAGAATGGAAGGGTAGTAGCTTAGCGCCTATGGGACGATTCATTTCTTACCTTAAGGCCAGCAAGATGATCTCTAAGGTTATAATTATCATCTTGTTTGGGTTAAGGACTCTAGCTCTGAAACCCCTACTCTTAACTCAGTTCCAGTAGTCAGTGAGTTTCCAAAAGTTTTTCCAGAAGATCTTCCCGGAGTTCCTTCTAGATACCCAGCCTATTTCTATGCCTCCTTAAAAGATGGCTTCAGCTGAGCTTAAAGAATTGAAAAAGAAGTTCAAAGACCTTTTAGATAAGGGCTTTGTCAGACCTGGTATTTCATCAAGGGATGCACCGGAGTTGTTCATAAAGAAGAAAGATGGTTCTCTCAGAATGTGCATTGACTATAGATAGTTGAACAAGGTCACAATCAAGAATCAGTATCTCATCCCCAAGATTGATGGCTTGTTTGACCAACTACAGGGTGCTAGTATATGGGTATTGTCACGGCCCGAAAGTAACCCATAGAAGTTAGGGAGAACCCTCGGTTTGTGGCAAGGCGTACTTGAGCCTTTCGGGTCTTGTACAAGCTCTTTAACTATTGTTTATTACATAAGACATGAAAAGAAGTGTGGAATTAAAACTTTTCAAGACATTTAATAAAAAAACTAGACTTTCATAAATATTTAGAGAATCTCATCGTCACAAGCCAACCTAGAGACACGACATAATATCTTAAGGAAACGACCCTTTACATTAAAAATAAATACATAATAAGTCTTAATAATAAAACTAGGAAACAATAGACTATGTCCTTTAGTATATGAGGACATACCAAATCTTGAGAGAGTAGATTTCCCAAGCTTCACCTTCAAATCTTCCAAAAGCCTTCAACCTATACTTATAGAGTATAGAAAAGTTTGGGGTTAGTACAAAACAATGTACTAAGTATAGCATATGCAAAAACATGCAAAAAGGGACATTTTAGTAAAAACACATTTTCATGCCAATTAAGTAAAGCATTTATGAATATAGAAGTAAAACAGCATAAGAATCATCATTTAACACTTAAAGAAGAATTTCCATAATTTTAGCAAAAGAAAGAATTTTACAGTAAAGTAACCCAAAATTACAGTGACTCATTTTGACCCTTGAAGTGAACTAAAAAGACTCCAAAGTAGTGAACTTCCAAAGTATTGCCAATGAGGAAGTAAGTTCATTTCCGTCGGAGTTTCCCTATCTAAGGTCATACTAAGACTCACTAAGGTAAGACATGAAGGAGTGCATATGCCTCCTTCAATACACACCAAAGCAACCCTCAAGACTACCTCCCTTTTGGCGTACTCACCTCGGGAGAACAAGCACCCACTCAAAGGCAATACAATGGAAGAACACCCAACAACACACCAAGAATTCCCTCTCGGAATGCCTACTTAGTGCAATGAGTAGATGGCGTCCCAATACCACCACCTACCCGAAGTAGTACACTCTCTTAGAAGACTTGGAACCAAGACTCCCCTTTCGGAAGGTCCCACCTAGTGCAATGGATAGATAGCGTCCCATACCACTACCTACCCTAAGTAGTACATTCTTTTGGAGACTTATTTCATTCAATTCAAATTATACTCACCAAGACTCCCCTTTCGAAATGCCTACCTAGTGGAATGGATAAATAGCGTCCCATTCCACTACCTACCCTACGTAGGACACTCCTTTAGAAGACTTAGCACATTCATTACTTTTATGGAAGCTAGATTAACCGATATAGACCATGAGAGCTAGACATTGAATCCCGATATTAACCCCTATTGGATGAGGGATCCTCACTTGCCTAGAGTAAGGTCATTCTCTTATCTTTTACATGGCTTGACCAATAGATACACCTATGTGGGCGCATAGTTATGGGATAAGGATATTGCTACTAAGTAACTCATTCTATACTAACAAGGAGTACTCATCTCAAGAGGTACATTGGAATATAACATCTCAACTCACGAAGTGTAACCACCTCTTCTTCATATCCTCTCGGTGCTAGACATAACCCCCACGGATTCTAAACATTATATACTATAGGTTAAGGATAATTAGTGAACACCACATCTCAACTCACGAAAGGCGCTCATCCTTCGACCTATCTTAGAAAGATCTTAGGATGTAGTGAGGTTGCTACTAAACACTTCATCTCAACTCACCAAGAGTGACCATCTCAAAACTCCTCTATTTACTCAACTTAGTTTCATACATTTATTTAAGTGTGTGTGTGTGTGTATTTGTGAGAACATCTTGCATAAAAGCATCATTTAATTTACATTAACTTCTATACATGTTTTAGACCTTCATTCATCAAATCACAGATCTTACATGCTTCACATAATCATTTACTTCATTTAGGCATAATCTAAATCAAACATGCAATTCAAGCTTCATAATAAACAACACAAGAATTATCTTCATTATCACTTCATTTCACATATTAGGCCATCAAATCCACACTCATAATACATACTAAGTATAATCATTTTCATCAAGTAAACACAGCCAGTCCGCCACCAAGAAGGTGGACCATAGCACTCAAGAGCATCTCATAACTAAAGTTTAAACAACATAACCAACTTACCTTTTAATCCAAACTTCCACCACCTATAGAATTTTACTCAATAATTCATCATAAATTATACGTTAGGGAAATATCTAAACAACAATATAAACCATAAGAAACCAAAGTTCAAAGACTACCAAGTCATGCTCATTCAACCCATTTCTTAAGCCAAAATTTGATGAAAAGATTTAACATGATTTCATTAAAGTTTTAACCTTAAAATAATCAACTAACATTATAAACATCATTGTTAAGTCATTAGAAACGTTTTCATGCAAGACCCATATTTAGAATTGAAGATAGAAGAAATAAGGGTTGAAAACCCTTTTTGAAAATCCATTAGGAGGGACTCTTTGAATGGAAGAGAGTTCAAGGATGGATACCATACCTTAGATAGGAGAAATCCCAAAGATTTTGATGAAGAACTTGGCCACCAACAGCCCTCCTAGTTCTTCTTGACTTCTAGCTTCTAAAGAGGCTTGAGAGAGAATTCTAAGGGAGAGGGGTTTTGGGTTTTAGGAAGTGAGGTCTAAAATTAGGTCTTAGGGTTTGAAACATCTTAATATACCTAATAAACCGTAAAAATAACTTACTAAGGTCATAAAATACTTAGGGTGAATTTACCAAACACCCCAAGCCAAAGTAGGAAATTACAGCTTTTACAAGCCCATCGACGACCCACCCACGACGGACCGTTGGTCAACCAACTCCCCATTGGTGAGGGTCCGTTGGTGGATTATGCAACCCTCAAACCTTGCAGACCTGCAGGTACAATCGATGAACCAAATAAACGAGCCGTCGATTGGTCAACTGGCTGTCGACTTGTCCCGTTGGTGGACACTGCCAGGCAGCTTTGGACTTAAGTCTTGGGCCCTTCTTTAGGGCCCCTTGTGGGTCCTAGGTGGGGTCTTACCCAAACGTTAAACACCTAAAAATAGCCGTATAGGTCTTAGGAACATCTCACACCAAGTTCAAGCAAAACGAACATGTGAAACTCACTCAAACACCTCAAGACGCGAGAACACTTTCTAAGGCACACCTTCCGAACGTCATGGACATTTTTGGACGTTTGAACTCCAAAACTAACCAAAATTCACACATTGACTCAGAACACTAATTTAACTCATTTTAACACAAAATTAGATCAAGAAGCACTCACGAGGCTCTAGTTCACCTTAGTTCATTTTAGTGCGTTACAGGTATTCCCAATCTTTTCATTTTATTTATCATTTAGCTTCTGCACCAGATTATTATCTTTAGTCTGCACATGATCATGCTAGCAGGGTAAGCTTAGGATCACTTTTGGTCCTAGGTCCTGTGTCCGCATCTCGGGGGTAGCTCGGGGCGTGACATTATTAATTTTCATAATTCTAGGGGCAAATTCACCTAGAATTGGGACGATCCATATGTTATACAAGAAGCATATTCAAATTGCAGTTACAAGCTTATTGATGCATATGATGAGAGGAACTGTCCTATAAATGCAAAATTTCTGAAAAGGTGCTACTCTTGAAGTAAAATAACTCTCCTTAAGGTACGAGGCAAATTTGCATATCAATCTTGACATGCAAGAGTATAAATTATACTACACCCAAAAAATAAAAAAAAAACACTCTCCAAGAACTACGTCGTGACTTGATCCTCCACTAAGGTACGTAGGCACTTAGAATTACATTCTTAATTCAATTGCATGAGTGTCAAAAAAATTACATGTTCCCACTTGATCGGTCACATCAAAGTTAAAGTTAGGATAATCATTCGTAAAACTTTGGACTTGTACCAAATGATGGTGACTCGATCGGAACAAACCCTTATGAACATGAATTGTTTCAAATCTTGAAGTCTTCAAAAATCTCCACGTCTACAAGTTGAAATATTCAAAACTTTTAAGTCTACGAGTTGAGGTCTTCAAATTCTTAAGTTTGTAGTTGAAGTCTTCAAATTAGTCAATTTAGCAAGTTCAAGTATTCAAATTTTTCAAGTCTATAAGTGAAAGTCTCAAATCAATCAAATTTGCAAGTTGAAGTCTTCAAATTCTTCACGTTTGCAAGTTGAAGTCTTCAAATTTGTAAGTCGAAGTCTTCAAATTCTTCAAGTTTGCAAGATGGAGTCTTGAATCAGTCAAATGTGCAAGTTGAAGTCTTCAAATTATTCAAGTCTGAAAGTAGAAGTCTTCAAGTCTTGACCTTCAAATTACCTTTTCTTAGGGAAAAGATGAGGATTCATCCCTTTCCACCCAAAAGAAGACCATAAAATTACCTTACTTATGGCAGAGATGGGTCTCCTTCCCTTTCCACCATAAGATTATCTCCAAATTGTCCTTTTAAAGGCGGGGATTCATATTAATTCTCTATATGCCAAATTACCTTTAAATTAGCTTCCAAGGACTAGTCTACATCCCTCTCCACCATAAGATTACATTTAAATTACCTTTCTTAAGGTGAGGATGTTATCCATTCTCTTTACGCTAAAAGATGACCTCTAAATTACCTTTTTTATCGTAGGGATGAGCCTCCATCGCTTTATACTATAAGATTACCTTCAAATTACCTGAGGCGGAGATGTGTATTCATCCTCTTTATGCAAAAAGGTTACCTCTAAATTACCTTTCATAAGGCAAGAATGTATATCCATCTTCTTTACTCCATAAGATTATCTTCCTCAAAGTGGGTACGCGTATACATACCTTCAGGGCCGACTCAACAAGATTGGGGGCCTAAAGCCAAACTTTGAAGAGGGGCCCTAATAATTTTTTAATTTTTTTTCAAAAAAAAATTCATGTTCTATATATTATTTAAAATCTATTTTTCTTGCCTTTTAGATGTGAAGTAATTAATTACTGTGTTCTAATAAATTTGTTTACTAATTTCTTTTCAATTGATGATAGAACTAATACATTTGATCTCACATTGTCGATCTTAGATAAGATTTTATCAATTTGAGATTCGAAAAACTTCTTTCGATCGAGGCAATAGTTACAGGAATTGTTAATATTATTCTATAAACAATATATGCATTAGGAAAAGAATCAAGTATTTTTATTTGATTGAGTATTTTCATTAAATCATTATTTTCTACTTGTACTATTTTTATTTATAATAATTAAAACGTGAATATATATATATTTACTAACTAAGAATATCAACAATAACAAAAGTTCCAAAAAAATTATAAAATAAAGTTAGAATAAATAAACCTGGATCACTAATTTGATAAGTTGATATAATAATGTTGAAATAATTTTGTGTTCCTTCAATATAATGATTGCTTGTTGCGCTTCTTAAGATTTTGAAGAAGACACTCAAAAATAAATGTTGTTCTTTTTTTACTTGGTAAGTAAAAGTAAAACTTTTTTTAGGAGAGAGTTCAATATTGAGAATGAAAATAATAAAATAGAGAATAATAAAAAGATGATATTATAAGGTAAATAATAATATAAGGTCAAATTTTTTGGAAGATAAATAAGAAAACACAATTCTTCACTTAAGGAAATTATTTTCATAAAATATTTCATTTCCTTAGAAAAGTGGGAAAAACTAACGGCTATTTTATTTTTTTATACTTCTTACATGTTTTTTTTAATTTAAACATACACATAACTTTAAGTAATATGTATAAGTATTTTTTAAAAAATTGGGGTTCCCCAAAAATATGAGGCCCCAACGACCCAAGCGATGGCTTTAATGGACTAGTGGTTAAGACAGTTCGACATTCCTTCACACCTCAAAATCAAATTCTTGTGTTTCGACGAAAGCTTTTCATAATGTAACCTCACAATATATATATATATATATA
>NC_028647.1:40925104-40935937 GCF_001406875.1 Solanum pennellii
AAAAAAAAACACAAAACAAAAAGTGAACAAGGAAAAAATACGTACAACATTGATTGCACGTCGCACGCTAAGGGATCTAAGAAAGGAAGTTCTGAAACTTTGTTGATGATAAAAAAAATAATCTATAGATGTTTAAGGAAGGTAATATATGAAGTCCTTCTCCTAGACTATTGTAATCTTGTTTTAGGTAAGAAGTTCGAATTTTGCAAGATTCAAATTTGACAAAAAATATTTTTATGGTTTTTGTATTCTAAGTGAACTATTATGTATTTGTTCTTTTTCCCTTTTTTCCCAATTGGCAAAACAGTGGAAAGTGATAAATTTTCCATGTAATATTGGTATATCACTTTCCACTCAAAATATGTTTCTCCAATTATATGTTGGAGTGCTCATTAATTAAGTATATTACTAGCGCACTTCAAATACAATTATCGTATAGTGAATGTTTCAGTTTAGTCTTAAAAAAATAACAAATTTTGACAAGAGTTGAAACATGGTGCATTTATAATTATCTAAAATTTATTAAATATATATTTATAAAATATTATGATTATATTAAAAACTCATGAATATATTAGTCCAAATAAATATTATAGATTAATATAAGTGAGTTATTATTTGAGTTAAATAAATATGGATTCAACAAAAGTCCAAGTAATTGATTTGAGTTATAATAAATGAGCTCAGTTTGTTAAGTCCAATGTCATCTCATCCTAGAGGTATAGTTTGGGGTCATTTGTCAAATGACATGACATGTCTATGTTGGGTTTTATTTGCCCTGATTTCTTACCATAAGTAGGTTTTCCTTTTAGGAAAAGGTTTTGGATTGACTAATCTTTTTCTTGTAGGAAAAGGTTTAGGACTCTATAAATAGAGGAATGTTCCTTCTAACTTAATCAGCATTCACAATGTAGTCTTAAGGGTTTTGAGAGTTTTGGTTAGGGGGAGAATTTATGGGTCACAAGCTTGATACGTTATCACTTGTGTGAACCTCCCATGTATTCCGAGTGAATTGGTTGAGGTTGTTTCCCTCTGTATTTTGTACTCTCATATTTATAGTGGATTGCTCATCTCCTTTGTGGACGTAGGTCGATTGACCGAACCACGTTAAATCTTTGTGTCTTTTGGTATATTTCTCGTTGTCTTCTTACTCGTGGTCTTTCGAGGTTTGCTTTGCTAGCTTCCGCGTTTACACCTGCTTATTTTCGGTCCTAACAAGTGGTATCAGAGCCAGATTCAATGAAGGAGTCAGGTTAAGTGGTTCGATAATCGATTATTGAACCAGATTAGAAAGAGGTGTTCATCTTGGCGGGTGTAGTTCTAGCCGCAACTATTTTGACAGTAATTAAGATTTTGTTGGAGAAATTGTTTAAGAGAGGTTCTCTGTGTTGAGACATAAATTTTGCAAAGGAGATTATAGAGAGGAGAAGCAAGTTGTTGAAGATTAAGTGAAGAAGGTGGACAAATTTATTTTGTCAGAAATTCAGGCCAAGGGGGAGATTTGTTGGGTTTTATTTGCCCTGATTTCTTACCATAAATAGGTTTTCCTTTTAGGAAAAGGTTTTGGATTGACTAATCCTTTTCTTGTAGGAAAAGGTTTAGGACTCTATAAATAGAGGCATGTTCCTTCTAACTTAATCAGCATTCACAATGTAGTCTTAAGAGGTTTGAGAGTTTGGTTAGGGGGAGAATTTATGGGTCACAAGCTTGATACGTTATCACTTGTGTGAACCTCCCATGTATTCCGAGTGAATTGGTTGAAGTTGTTTCCCTCTGTATTTTGTACTCTCATATTTATAGTGGATTGCTCATCTCCTTTGTGGACGTAGGTCGATTGACCGAACCACGTTAAATCTTTGTGTCTTTTGGTATATTTCTCGTTGTCTTCTTACTCGTGGTCTTTCGGGGTTTGCTTTACTAGCTTCCGCATTTACACCTGCTTATTTTTGGTCCTAACAAGTGGTATCAGAGCCAGATTTAATGATGGATTCAGGTTCAGTGGTTTGATTATTGATAATTGAACCAGGTTAGAAAGAGGTGTTCATCTTGACGGGTGTAGTTGTAGTCGCAACCTTTTTGACAGTAATGAAGATTTTGTTGGAGAAATTGTTTCAGAGAGGTTTTCTGTGTTAAGACATAAATTTTGCAAAGGAGATTATGGAGAGGAGAAGCAAGCTATTGAAGATTAAGTAAAGAAGGTGGACAAATTTATTTTGTCAGAAATTCAGGCCAAGGGGGAGATTTGTTAGGTTTTATTTGCCCTGATTTCTTACCATAAGTAGGTTTTCCTTTTAGGAAAAGGTTTTGGATTGACTAATCTTTTTCTTGTAGGAAAAGGTTTAGGACTCTATAAACAGAGGAATGTTCCTTCTAACTTAATCAGCATTCACAATGTAGTCTTAAGGGTTTTGAGAGTTTTGGTTAGGGGGAGAATTTATGGGTCACAAGCTTGATACGTTATCACTTGTGTGAACCTCCCATGTATTCCGAGTGAATTGGTTGATGTTGTTTCCCTCTGTATTTTGTACTCTCATATTTATAGTGGATTTCTCATCTCCTTTGTGGACGTAGGTCGACTGACCGAACCATGTTAAATCTTTGTGTCTTTTGGTATATTTCTCGTTGTCTTCTTACTCGTGGTCTTTCGAGGTTTGCTTTACTAGCTTCCGCGTTTACACCTGCTTATTTTCGGTCCTAACAGTCAAGTCAAACAAAGAAGTCAATAGGATCATATCATATGTCAAAATGACAAGCCAACTTTATAAACCCCAATATGTCATGTCTGATTGGACGAAAGGAAAGTTTTTCATATCACAGCTCCTCTATTTCCACTAATATAAATAGCGGTCCTCATAATTCATAAAAAACACTAGAATTTTAATAAGAAGTTGGAGAAACTCGTGAATTTAAAAACTCATATTTATTTACAAGCTCAAGAATTCAATCATTCAAGTTCGAGAACGGTCAAGATCAAGACCACCAGATTCAAGAACAAGCTTGAAGCCCTTGAATTCAAGAATCCAAGTCAAGATCAAAATAAAGTTCAAATTCAAAATTTAGTATCAAATTCAAGTACAAGCTCAAAACCCTTGAATTCAAGTATAAGTTAAGTCAAGATCAAGATCAAGTTCAAGTTCAAGTTCATCTAAGATTCAAGAACAAGTTCCAAAACCTTGAATTCAAAATGAGCTTTAAGAACAAATTCGAGATCAAGATCATGAGCCTTTGAATTTATATCAGAAAAGATGAATCGAATGAATAATAGAGATTGTAACACTCATATTATGAATCAATAATACGATTGTTACATTATTTTCTTAATTATTATAGATCTCGACTCAAATTTTATTGTCTACAAATTCTTGTAGGCATTGAAGACTTGTAGGATTTTGACATGACATGGTCAATTCAATTAGGGTTCGTAGAGGCTACTCAATGCTAAACCTTATCACATGCCTATATTACAAGTATTATATTACCTTATAGAGGCATCTTAAAAATTTCACAAATTTATAAAATATTCGCAGAGATGAGATCAATATATGTCATTCTTCTTGAAAATCAAGTATTTCAATAAGATCTACAAATCCTTCAAATATTTTAAGTAAATCTATAAATTCTTTCAAGGATTTAAAGTTGAAATCATCTCATCAAGTCAAAATTACTCTAATCTGAGAAATTCGTCACTGACGGCCCTTAAATTATCAAGATTAAATCTGAATCATCCTAATTTGAGAAATAAACCACTAACAGACCTGTAGTCATGGAGAAATTATATTCATCCTAATTTAAAAAATATGTCAGTGATGACCATTGAATCACAATAAAAATTTAGAGAGAGGAATCGAGGAAAGCACAGAATTGTACCTATATTATTTTAATAAAATATTCTTATCTCTTCATATTTTTATTTTTGATTGTGATTTATCTTTTGTCACTTTAAAATTGTTACACAAATAAATTGTGATGCCAAGTGGGACCAAATTTGTCCTTCATTTCTTCTCTCGCAAATCAAATATACAAATCTAAAGTCGCAAAACAACAAATGTGGAAGAGTGATTAATACTTCAAGTCTCACATATTTGATTTTCATCAAGTTTACACTCCGACAAGCCTTGAACCAGGGAGAATTTTTACACACTGTAAATTTATGGTACTCTTCAAGACATGTTCAATTCTACTTGGGATTTTATAAGATGTATTTGATTCCAGTTAGAATTTCTGGAGGCTACTCTAACCCTAAATCCTAGCTTATATCTACATCCATAAATTCATGAAATTTTTACAAAGAGATGAAGAATAAAATCATCCTAGTGTGAGAAATAAATCATTAACGACACTCGAATCATGGATAAATCCAAACTATCATCCTAGTTCGTGAAATATGTCAATAATGGACCTCAAATCATGGAGAAAATTATGAGAGAAAATCAAGAATCAATAAATTTGTACTCACAATATTGATGGATAAACGTATTCTTCTTATTTGTCTTGTGATTTTACTCAAATTTTGATAAATAAGATTATTTTTATTATTTATTTTGTGATTGCAATATATTTTCATAATTGAAAGAATTTATTGCAAACAAAGTGACACACCCAACTCACAACTAAAATGAATGGTGTCAAAATCCACTCTTCATTTTCATCAAAAATCATCCTTCTATTTTTCTCAACCCACTATGACCATGAAATTAAGAACTTATCTTTCAAGAAAGAAAATGGCTTGTGCTCTAAAACTACTCTCATCTTCAATTTACTTCAAACTTTGTATGGTCCCATTCCATTCAGTTTCAATATGTAACATTCCTTTCAAGTTCTGTCAATTTGGTGTCTTTCAAATTTTTTAAATTTGTAGACTTTATTCCTGCTAACAAAAAAAAAAAAAAACTACATCTTCTTTAGCTTAGTAAGAATGTAGCTTGTTGGATGTTCTGTATATTATCTGTTTTAAGAATATTTTCAATATCTTTCAATAAATAACAAATCAATTTGAGCTTTAATTTTTTTATTTGATTATAGACCCACTTTAAATTTTGAAGCTTTATTCATCAGTGATGGTAGTATTTTCAACCCCTTTCAACAATAACAAATCGATTTAAGCTTAAAATTTTCGATCAGATTGTAGACCCACTTTAAAGCTTGAAGTTTTGTCCATTAATGATAGTAGTATCTCAACCCCTTTTAATACCAATAAATCAATTTGAGTTCAAAGTTTTTCATTCAATTGTAGAGTCATTTTTAAGCTTGAAGCTCTGTCCATCAATAGTGATATTGTTTTCAACCCCTTTCAACAATGATAAATTGATTTGAACAAAAAATGAAATTGGTTTCTTGATTTTGATTGAAACATTATGCTTCTAGATTTTTGTTTGTGAGATTTGGAGAATGGTGTCAATGAAAATATTTTTCCTTTTATTTGATATGAAAAACTATGCTTTTTATTTTTAATGTTAAATGTCATGGCATGTTAATTTGGGTCATGGGTGGGTAAGTTATGAAAAATGGGTGAGTATTCAATTTTTTGGATAAATAAAAAAAATCAGATATGTGTCCATCCGTTAGTCTCAAGGATATAGATGATTCAAAATATTGATGATAAGAGTATATATAATTTTAAAGTATAATTGAAGGTATTGACACACCATTTTTTAATACTTCGGAGATATATTTGTCATTTTCTCCATGAATTAATCATTTACAAAAGGTTAGGTTACAATCTAAATATTAGATCATCTACTTTTAAAAACGAAAAGACAACAAATAATAGTAAAATTAAATAAATTATCTACGTTTACACACTTTTATAAAATTACAGATCTTAATTTTAATATGCCTACAATTTTATAAACAAATAGTAACATTCAACTGAAATCACAAACATGGTCATATATTTGCTTTTTCAACAAGTGAATGTTAGATAACTCACATTTCAAATATTATACTATTTTGTATTAAATTTATTTAGCAACAAACAACTTTCTCTAAAAAGCAAAATTTATAAGTTAATTTATTTAATATCAAGAAAATAAATAAAATGATTTAAAAGATTTGAGGGATGTCATTGTTTCTATATATATTGATCTCATGGTACTAAATACTATGCATTACTAATACAATCAAATGAAATGTATTAATTATACATCATGTATTACCATACGTTGCACTTCCTCCGTCCGTATACAATTGTTTGATAGGTATACTAAAAATGAATCTCTAATATTAATTGTCAATTTAAATAATCAAAAAATAATTAGTCATTTTTTTCCAAATCTATCCTCAATAATTACTTCATTTTGTTATATTGAAAAGTTATTTAGACTTTTGATATTCTTGATATAGTAAGGTTATATTAGTCAAATTACACCTTGTATTAAATTTTTTTTGAGGGAGAGTGCATGACTTTACCATGAAAAACAATTGTGGACGGAAGGAGTACTACCTTTGTCCATTTTTCCTTTTTAGTTGTCTTCAATTACTTGTCCATTTTTCCTTTTTAATTGTCCCTCTAATTAGTTGTTTATTTTGACAAATCAAGAAATGACACATTTTTTACCTATTATATCCTCAATTAATTACTTTGAAAAAGTCTTGAAAATCTTAAGTTTTTTAATTCATTTAAAAGGGGTAAAATGATAAATTCAATGTGTCAACTACTCCCTCCGTCCATTTTTATTTGTCATGTTGCGCTTTTCGAAAGTTACTTCTGACTTATTTTCGAAGTCAAATTAGATTATATTATAAATTTGATATTTTAAACAAAAAATTTAGATATTCAAAAACTGTATGAAAGTACTATAAATTATAACTTTTTGCGTATCAATATGATGAATAAAATACATTTTAAAATATTAATTAAATTTTTTGTAATTAAACTTTAAAAATAAAAATTATGACAAACAATAATAGACGAAGGAAAGGAAGTAATATTCATAGCTTTACCAAATGACTCATAAATTAGGGATGGAGGGCGTATCAAATAGAATTCATATCTAATATACTTTACCAAAATGACTTATAAATTGTTTTTGGAGTATGTGAGTACACGTGACGAGCATAGAGAAAGGCTTCATTCATTACCTACCGCAATTTGACGCACACTATACTCCATTTACATATACACAAGAAAATATATAATGGAGAGTCCAAACAATGTCGATATTAGGTTGAAGAGTAGTGCGTTTTGCACAAACAATGATGCACATTTCCACTTTTGACAGAATAATATATAATGGGCTTGCTCTGTAAAGTTCTTGTGACCACACATCAATACAATTTATTTATTTATTTATTAGGAAGAAAAAAAAACTTAGAATGGTTTTGTGACCAACAAATTAGAACTTGTCAGTTTTAGCAAGTAAAATATTTTTTTAATAAAATCTATAGTAACTCTTTAGTAGTTTTTTTGAGTAAACTTGGAAGAACATTAATAATGTCACTTATTTTGAAAATAAAAGCAACAATTATTTAAAGGGGGAAGAAATAATAGTTGTATTTATTAGGTTGTTGCTTTTGGGAGGCATGTGAAGAATTCAGGGAGTTGGGAGAAACAAAGCCACTCCTCTGTTATTAATTATTTGTCAAGTTTTAAATTCACATATTTATTAATAAAATAATTAATGATATATTGAATTTACTATTTGTTATTTTATATCTATTAATTATGAAGTTAATGAATTAAAAATATAAAATTTTAAAAAAAAATTATTTTTTTAAAAATAATTAATTGAAAATATATTAGATAGAAATATTTTGTCTTTTCTTAAATTATTAAAATAGATAAGTAATTAAAAATAATTAAAACAAAAAAAAGTTAACAAAGTAATTATGGATCGAATGAGTATTCGTACTGTTCCTCTTGTGACTTTGCTTCCTAGTTGGTATTACATTAATTAATAAGTACTCTTTTTTTTTTTTGTGTGTATATATATATATATATATATTGTCAAGTGGTTTTTTCTAAAATTATTTTTATGTAAAGAAGATATGAAGAGAATGAGGAGTCATGCCATGTTTTCCCTCTCTTTCTTATATTGGATGCTCTCTGTTTCTCCTTATGGTAATTATTTCTATTAATTAATTTCTTATATAATTTTGAATTTGAATTTGAATTTGAATAAAAGAGTAGTTTAAGTGGCTTAATATTGTTGTTATTACTGCAGATGGGCCACTCTATGATTCTTCAGCTTTCTCTGAGGTAATTACATACCTCCTGCATTTTCTTCTTATATTTCTTTCCTTTCTTCACTTATATTTTTTTTATTTATTATTTTTTAAAAAAATAATACAGAGTTTTTAGTTTTCATGTTTTGTGCTTACCATTAATTATTTTCCTAGATGTAATATTAACCATCAATTATTATAGTAAATATAATTTATTAAAATATTTCTTTTGATACAAAAACCATGTATTCGAGGTTGTACTACTTATTACATATATCCATTTTTCCTTTTTCCACTCATAGTAAATTATTTTTGTTTTAAAATATTGGGTTTATTTATCTCTTTAGAAAGTTACTCATTTTCAGAAATCGTAAAATGTATAGTGTTTACTTATTCTTCGTAAATATCTTTAAGAAAATATAACTTTTAGTAGTTTTTCAATTATGTAAAACTCGGGTTAAATGGAAAAATATCACTAGAACATCACTTTTCATCCTTAAATATGCATCTGTGCACATATCTTCTTTTTTTATAAAAAAAAGAAAGAAAAGGGCCTAAAATATCCTTAATGTTATAAACATATTTGTGTTATAGTGAATGTCTAATTATGTGGAGTCCTTGTAGGATATGGTTAGGAATCCTACTTGGGGACCAAGTAAGGTTTTCCCTATAAATAAAGGGTTTTCCTTCATTGTAAATAAGATTTGTGAAAGATCTATGAATCATGAATATACTTCAAGAGAAATAAGAAGTCTTTTCTCTTCTCCCTACTTTCTTCTTCTTCTAAATCTATATAGTTTCATAACACGTTATCAGCACGATTGTTCTATTCTTAAAAAAATTATGAAGAAAACGGGAATAGTGCAAAAGAGATCTTGCATAAGTTATGCAATAAGGTTCTTATATCTTCAAGGTATGATTTATCTTTATGTTATAATTATTTATGTAACAGATATAAAGGTACCATCTAAAGTAAGTATTTAAACAGACTTGTCGACTTTCTATACATTTAATTTTAATCGACTGGAAAGAGAATTCCTTTATTTATTTTAATAATTAAATAAGCACAATTTAGTGAAAGGTATGTTTTCAACCTTTATATGAGGTATGTGATCTATTAAGCTATATTTATTAACTACTAATGTTGATTATAATAAATTAATAATCTCAATTTTGTGTGTAATTATAATGTACGATCATATTAATTATCATTTAAAGTGATAAAATTATAATTATTTTGAAAGCTTGAGGTTGAGCCTCATTATGGGTAAGACGATAGATTTAAGTTTTATCGCACCAAAAGAATAAGACGATGGATTTATGTCCAATCGCAAAAAGAGGGTAAGACATTGGGTTAAAGTCCTGATGCACCATGATGATAAGATATTGGGTTCAAGATCCATTGATTTATGGCATAAGACGTTGGGTTTGAGTCTCAATGCACCATATTGATGATATTATGATGACTAAGGAAAATAATGAGTTTTTGATAAAATTAGTCATGAAATATATCTCGTTAAAGCAGATCCATTCCCAAAGTGAATGTAGCAGTGCATAAATGTCTAAAAGAAGACAATTAATTAAATGATGCATATGAATATGAAATGAGGTACTAAGTTATCAAAATTGATGTACTTAGATGATTATGTTTCATTCATGAAGAATGAGAGCCTTTGATAAATGGTAAAAATACAGATCCATTCTTTAGAGTGAATGAGGTGATAAGCCACCATGCTAGACGTGAATTTTCTTGTAATGATTGTTAGCAAGGCAAGCTAATTATGAGACCATCATAAACGAAAGTTGAGATTGAATTCTCTGCGTTCTAGGAACGTATACAAATATTTGTGGACCTAGTCATCCGCCTAGTGGATTGTTTAGACATTTAATGGTCCTAATAAATGTTTCTCTATACGGTCTCATGTGTGCATATTGCTATCTCGCAACTTAATATTTGCAAAAGTATTGACTTAAACAATACGATTACATACACTATTTTCTGATAATCAGATTAGTCTATTCAGTGATGGGATCACGACTCACCTTAGAAGAGGTAGAGTAATTGAGAAAAATAAATATGAAATTTACTCCCGGAGTATTAAAGTTGAAATTTTCTCATATAATAATAATAAATAAGAAATTTACTATAGCAAAAGACATATGCCATAGCAAATATGAAGTTTACTAATACTAATAATTTTATTAGTTGGCATGAATATCTTGGTCATCCAAAGATGTGTATATTGAATAATAGACATACATTAAAGAACTACAAGATTCTTCGAGAATTCTTTTTATTGCTCGTTCTCATGTAAGTTGATTGGATCAAATAAGACTGGGCAACGGAACGGGACGTACCGGTACCGTTCCGGTACCGTTCCGGTTCGTTCCGGTTCGTCCCGTTTCGGTTGCCTACGGGACGGGCCGGGATAGTCTAAACCGGTACACGGAACGGGACGGAACCGTAGTTTCGTACCGGTGTACCGGTACCGGTTCATCCCGGTTCATTCCGGTTCCGGTCCGGTCCGGTCCGGTTCCGGTTCGGTTTATTTAATATATATTAATTTTTTTTATATTTTATATAATTTATATTTATATTTTTTATAAATTATATTTTAAAATTTAAATTTTTTCAAATTCCCCGCCCCTGCCCGCCCTGCCCGCCCCTGC
>NC_028647.1:40936372-40943754 GCF_001406875.1 Solanum pennellii
ACGGAAAAATTAAAACGGCTAGTTTTTTTGTTGTATAAATTAGAGTTGTGTGTAAAAATATTAGAGTTGTGTGTCGAAATTCAAAATCGTCAACGAGCTTTACCACGACCAGAAGTTGATCACAATCAATCCCTAGCTGAGTTAGAAAGAGGATTTACGGGACTATACAACTATTAGTATTACATTCGAGACATAGTTGAAACAGAACCCTTCCTAGAAGGTGGCTGCGTAAGCTATGTACTCTACTAATAGTTGTAAATTGAAATTGTAATTTGTTACAAATTTAAATAAATTAAATTGATATTTTTTAATTTTTATAATTGTTTTATCCTTATTTTAATTTACTTTTTTAAAATTACAAATTTTATTTATTTAATATTTACAAGATACAAGTTATAAATATAACTTATAAAATAAATATTAATGAATATAAGTAATAACTTATAAAGTATAAACTTCAAAAGATTTAAATTTTGAAAACTTTATTAGATTACTTGCAAACTTAACAATAATCAAAAAAATTAATAAAATATCTTTAAAATAAACTTAAGTTAAAAATTATAGTATAAATTTAAAAACTATTAATTTATACTTAAAAAATAAAAAAAAATTATATTTTCGTAATTTAAAAAATATCGTCCCGTTAATCCCGTCCCGTTCCATCCCGGTCCGTTCCGGTTCATTCCGGTTCCGTCCCGGTATATAGTGGAACGGGACGGAACCGATGAACCATCCCGGTAATTCCGGTCCGGTTCATCCCGATACCGGTCAAAATTCCGGTCAACGGATTCCGGTCCGATCCGGTACCGGTTCATTCCGGTCCGGTGACCCGGTTCCGGTCCGTTGACCAGTCTTAGGATCAACTAAAGTTGGGACTAAATCCCTAAATTCTGAAAAGTATAAAAGGTGAATATGGGCCCGTTTACCTATCATGTGATATGATAAAAATATGCATCAATAAGATAATCACATGTGCGTTTGTTGTCAACTTGCAGTTTGACATTCACAAAATTGTTTGTGCAAGATAATTGATCTCAAAGCACAACTTTCAGAATATGAAATCAAGATAATTCATCTTGATAATATTGATAAATATATAAGATGATGTGACATTAAATGTCTCATATAGTGAATCATTGCTTATGAAAATAAAGTTTCATATGTTGATCTGAAATATGATATTACATACAAACATAATTGTATGAATCAAACCAATAAGTTATGATCAATTTTTCTGTTAATTGATTTATGGTCAGGGACCAAATAGTTTTCATCTGATAATTTTGATGTGCAATATATGATTAATGAATATACATTGATGCACAAAAATAGATTCTCCAAAAGATTGAGATATATGTTAGGTTGTCTAACATAAGGGGGAGATTAGAAGCAACACAAAAGTTGTAAATACTCCTATTGAATGTCCCTTAAAGATATAGTCTACGACATGCATAAAGCATGATAGACTAATCAATTCTAAATAAAATAATCTTTGAAAAAAAGAGAGGATCAAAGAATCAAAATGATCATAATAAGAAGACAATGTGCTCTTGGAGAGCCTAGGACATAACATTTTATGAAACCTCATGAGAGGGGTAGCTACCTAAAAATAATGAAATGATGAGATCTCAATAAGTTTGTCGTATTGTGAATCAATGCAAAATGGTATATCGTTGACGATATCTTTGATACAATAACGCGCAATATTGTAAAAGATTACAAGGATATGAATTCTACATCTATTAAAGTATGCTTGTGTAGCAATAATTATCAAGTGAAAAGTGGAATGATGCATCTTGGTAAGTGTAAAGCTTATTTGACTTGCAATCTAGGCACTAAAAGATGTCATACATCTAACTTGAATGTTGTTACTTGACAAAATTAAATATCCAATGGGTTCAAAATCTAAAGCATATACAAGTTTTTGAAAAACTTGTTTATCATCCTCATAAGGATTAAATAGATTCAAAATGCATGAAGCATATACAAATATTGTTATGCAAGTTGATAACTAGAATTGAAACTCTTGAAGAGTTTTCAAAAGGCAATAGATTATTTGCTTAAAGAAGTTGAAGTAAGGAACTTCCAAAAAACTTTGTCCCTGAAGGGAAGATTTATAAAAGCAGATAGAAGAAAGCATATTTCGTCAAAGTTTTTCTAGTCATGAGCTCCCAAGAATGGTGATATCAACATGCAAGAGGTATGTTCAAGTAATACTATAATTGATTTATTCACCATGTCCCTACCAACTACAACTTTCAAGAAGATGATGCACAAGCTTGGAAAACGAAGATTCTAGTCTCTGAATTAATGTTGTCATTAGGGGGAGTTAATACGCGATGTACTCTTTTTTCCTCACAAGGTTTTGTCCCACTGGGTTTTCCTTGTAAGGTTTTTAATGAGGCATCCATAATGCGTATGTTAGATATGTGTACTCTTTTTCCTTCACTAGATTTTTTCCCACTGGGTTTTATCTAGTAAGGTTTTAACGAGACACATAATCTAACGACATTCAAGGGGGAGTGTTATAAACATATTTGTGTTATAGTGAATGTCTAATTATGTGGAGTCCTTGTAGGATATGGTTAGGAATCCTACTTGGGACCAAGTAAGGTTTTCCCTATAAATAAAGGGTTTTCCTTCATTGTAAATAAGATTTGTGAAAGATCTATGAATCATGAATATACTTCAAGAGAAATAAGAAGTCTTTTCTCTTCTCCCTACTTTCTTCTTCTTCTAAATTTATATAGTTTCATAACACTTAAAATATTGAAAATGACATAAAATTACCCTTCATCTATATATTGGCTCCAAAATGTCTTTTTCATCCACCTATTGGCTCTAAAGTACCGTTGTCATCCACCTTTGAGTTCAAAATTGACCACTTCTTTAATTGTTTTAAAATTAAACTCTTTAAATATTTTTTAAAATACTTGGCGTTCTACTATTGGTTATAATTTAATTTATTAATATAATTTATAAATCAATTCACTATCCACTCTTTACTAACTAAACCGCACCCAAATAATAATCCAATTATAATATCAAAATTGTCATAAACTCTACTAAAACACGATGAAATTATAGATTCCGGAAAATGACATCCAAAATTATTCGAATTCGAATCAAAGCCCCAATTAAATTTAGGTTGAGCCGCTTATTTAGGAGGACACTTTCAATAGTATTCTCTTTCAATATGATTCTCAAATTTATGATTTGTTTTAAAACCTTTAATATATTATTTTGAAAAAAAATTACCTAGTAACATCACATAATTGAGACGTAAGAATAATTAGGATGAACATAGTCAAACTTTTAAGCTTATCGGTAATTTTTATTTAGACACTTGAATGTATGACAATTTACTTCTATAGATATTTTAGCCTCAAATTTTTAAAAGCATTCAATTAGCAGTAGCTTTTCTGTTGTTGCATTAATAATGTGACGGGTTTATTAATTTGGAGGGGTTTAATTAGTAAAAGGTGGGTAGTGAATGACTTATAAATTATACTAATAAGTTAAACTATAACAAATAGTTGAGCGTCATGTATTTAAAAAAATATTTAAATAGTTTAAATATAAAACCGTTAAATAAGTGGTCAATCTTGAACCAAAAGTTGAATGACAAGGGTATTTTGGACCCAATAGGTTGGTGGAAAGGATATTTTGGAGCTAATAGGTGGATGAAGAATTTATTTTGTACCATTTCCAATACTTTAAAAGTATTTTAGGCCCTTTTTCGTAAAAAAAAGACAAGTTTGTATGTTTGTATGCATACACTTCTTTGTCGATATAATACATTTGAAGCTATGAAAAACTCCTACGTGTAGTGTAATTTTCAAATTAGGTAGTGAGTGCAATTTGTGGGCTGACCCAACCCTCTTAGAAGAGACGATACTTCTCTATGAGAAGTTAGAAAAGCAGTATGGGTGGTTGGTAGCTTATTAGAGTTATGCATGTATTAATATTATAAGGATTAGTTATGCTAAAGTTTAATATTATTTAATATCAGAATTAGTAATTCATAAATCACTTATACATGTATTTGTTACTTCACATTTTTATCATGTATAAAATAATTTATAGATTTCTCCATAATTTATATTGTTGTGACGAAAGATGAAAATCCAAAAATTAAAAAAAAAAAATTAATCGTCGAAAAAAACCCTTCAAATCGAAAGTAACAACCACATAATTGGCGAGATCTGAATTACATCTCTATAATAATGAGCGGGTTACAAATATTCTCCTAAATAAATACACAATAATTCCAAAAACAAAGAAATAGCTACACCAACACAAGTAAATAGAACGAAAATCACTCAGACACAGTTGTAGTTTAGGATCTAAAACTGAATCTTTCTAATCTCTTAATCTGATTTCCACCGTTCAAATTAAACACCAAGATATTACAAATACGTAGTCAAAATTTCAGCCCATTCCAACGGTTATTGAATCGGCAATGGGATCTAAAGATTGCTTGACGAAGAAAAACTCCCTCTGATCGAAAGCTCTCTCAGAAACCTCTCCTATGTCCTAATATTTTTCAAAAACAATATTAATGAGAAAATGAATAATTCTTTCAAATCATCTTATTTACAGAGTGATCTTTTTTCCTTAAAAAGCCAAAATCAATAACAGATAAAATTACAATTTCAATCACTTTCTGATTGGATTGAGAATTTAAAAAGGAGAATAATTTCAATCATTTTTCAAATAAAATTGGGTTATGGGTCGTTGACTGAAACATGGTCATAGTGACTTCTACCAACGTATCTCTATGAGTATCTTGTTTGACTTCATCATAACCTTTAGGTTCTTCCATGCTAGTCAAAAAGATATATTCATTAGGGGAATAACGTGTTGAGCTTTGCATCTCCATAATAGATCTTCTTTTAGAGGTTTCTTGATCAATCAGAACATCAGCAATGGGAGCATCTATAGGTTCTACACGCCGATGATCTTGGGTTTCCTTCATGTGCAAAAGACGTATCAGTATTAGGAATTATATCAACATCAACTAAGCTCTCATCAGTTTGAAATTCTAATTTTTCAGTGTTCACTAGTTTGATCGCCAAAGAACACAACATCACGACTTCTGATATTTTGAAACACGCACAGAAGATTTACATCCAAACATTTGCAAGTGATCATATGAAACATCCTTAGCAAATCAAACTTTGTTTGGAACATCACCATCCAAAACAACAATAGGAGACAAATTGATAAACATAAGCAACCGTTTTAATTGTTTCAGCCCAAAGGAATAAACAATTGTCATTAATAAAATTACCCTACCAAGAGAAGTTGTTGAATCCTACAACAAATAATTTATCGGTAATTGAAAAGGCAAAAAATAAATAGATATAACTTGAACCTAGACTTAAAATACACGGTTGTCAATATCAAGAGTGATTACCCAATTAAGAGTCAGAGTTAAATTCCACAAAGAACAATTTTTCGATAGTTGAAAAAACAAAGAATGAATAGATACAAGCTTGAACATAAACTTAAGAATACATGAGTATTAATATCAGGAGTGATTTTGACAACCAAGTTATGGATTTGAGCAAACACAATATCGAGCAAGGGATATATGAGAATTGAGAAATTCAAAATTCAATTATCCATTGCAATTCAATCGTGCTAAATCAATTATACATAAAATATATTATCATTAGACAACACTAATTTATTTTCGATCTTAAAGTGTTATATCACAAAATTTTCTTTTGGTCTCAATTGAAACAAGCAATCCAAGACCTTAATCTAAATCTTTATTTCTAACAAGTCTAACATTCAACAAAATAAACCTAAATTATTTCCTTTTAGTCTCAAATTAGGATTCAAAGTCAAATATGATTAATAACCTAATTGTCCACTTCAAGAGTTCTCTTTCGAGCAATCCACAAAGATCATAAGCTACTTCTCAGTGCACACTCTCAAATCATTAATTCAAGCATGAAAATGATATTAAACTCATTTCACTAAATTAAGCATGGAATCAAGGAATGACAAAAGTAATAAAACATATTTTTAATCTCACGATCACCAATACTTGAATTATAACTCAACTCATAAAGCGAATCATGTTTCAATAAATTATCACACAAAAATCATTATATAATCCTCATTTACAATCCTCCTCGGACAGGCATTACGTGGTTGTGGAACCCAAATATATAAAGAATGATGAAATCACAAATATTACATCTAAAAATCACTATTCCCTCCGTTTAAAAAAAATAACCTCTTTTATTTTTTGGTAACATTTTAATTTTTCAGTTTTCCACTTAGCATGTTTAAGGCCACAAGATCAAAGAACAATTTTGTATATTTGACCTAACTTTACCACAAGATTCAAAAGTCTTCTTTATACTCTTAAACTTCGTGCCAAGTCAAATTAGGTCATTCCTTATAAAACAGATGGAGTAATAAATAGTAAATGAGATAACAATAAAAAGAACACCAAAAATTTACAAAGTTCGACAAAAAGATATTTTCTTTTGTCCAATACTCGAACACAACCAATCAATATTTGTTTTACTCCAAAAGAATGCAAGTGAAATACTATGTCTTAGAAGATAAAAAGACGCACAAGTAAGAGATGTGTTACAAATAAATCAAGAGCTACCTATTTATAGAAATAAATCCTAATCTCATTCATGACAATACTATATGTCAAAATGTCAAGATTTAAATTGTGAAATCATTTTATTGTTTACCTAAATTTCTACTACAAAATTACAGAAACACAGCTCTGCTCCAACGGGCACCTTCTCCGATTCCTCTAGTTCTGTGTTATATCTGTTACATATGTCCACTTAAATTTTCAATGCATCTGATCTATTTTATTAACTACTATATACTAACCATAGTTAAGAGATGTTCTGTGTTACGTATGTCCACTTAAATTCAATGGATCTAATCTATTTTATTAACTACTATATACTAACCATAGTTAAGAGTCTTTACAGAGTATAATCTGCTAAATAGTGTTGAGTTCATATCCATCCCCGAATTTGGAAGTTCTGTCGTTATAATTGATAGGCTCTTCTATTGTTTCATAACATTGTAAGTGATCAGACCTACGAGTAGCGAATAAGTGATTCCGACAAATATAAATAAATAAAAAATGAGATAAATAAATATAAATAAAATATTTGATTGGACTCATATTTTAAATAAATAAAAATAAATTACCCAATGAATAATATAGTATCCATAATTACCCATATTATTATAGGAAATATGGTAAAAGCTTTATAAGCAAAAAATTACTCTCCACCCCACCTCACGAACAACTTGGAACTTCTTAATTTAACCTGCCCACTCCCACCCCTAACTCCAATGCCTAAAAAATTATTATTGTTTTACTACTG
>NC_028647.1:40944838-40954144 GCF_001406875.1 Solanum pennellii
CCCCCCGCCACGTGCACACACACACCACCATCTCTACCACCAACCCTTCCTCTTATTTTATCCATTCCTACCCCGACCTCCTACGGATTTAAATAAAATATTAATGTCATATTGTTTATATAAATGAGTATATTTTATAAATAATGCTAAATAGAACATCTTATTGATATTTGCATTAGTAATACTTGTATAAGTTATGCATTCATTAATTTTACCTAGATTATTTTTTTAGACATTGTTTGATTTGGTGTCTTAAAAATAAAATGTATTGTTCAAAAATAATTATTTACGAGCATGAAAAAATGTACCAAACAAATACAGTGCTAATACACAAATTAATACAAGCATTAATTTTGTTAGAATACTCTATCAAATGACCCCTCAATTATTCACTTTTAAATGAGTAATATGAATTTGACTTTATTATTCATTTTTAGATGAGTTAAGTACAAATAAATAATTTGAATGGATACCCATATAAATTATCGGTAATGAGACCCATAAACAGAAGTTTGTAAATTGAATTGCAGAAAGAAAAATGTAGCACCAAGTAAAAGTAAAGCAACGATTTCAATTGTGACAAGAAGGGAACAAATTGCCGGTCAAGATAAAGATTTAGGTCTCTGCCAAAAGAAGATATTAAATTCAACCAATTGAAAGCTTAACATCTTTTTCCAATTTGGTAGGCATAGAAACACTCCATTCCATTTCGTACTTGATGTAGTCATCTATCACCATCTTCTAGCTAGTTCTGGAGGAGAAAACTACACAAGTTCGATGATATGTCGACGATGATGGCTATTACAGAGATGTATTTTTAAACGATCCTCAGACCAGCAATTGCAGTCGGTGTACATGCATTTTTCACAAATTTGAGAATGTTTTACAGTCATTTTAATATGTATGATTTGCTGTGTAGTGCAAACAATACCCAGAAAAGCCACTTTATGCTGGCGGAATTCTAAAGGATAATTTGCCGGAGTTTACGAGGGCTGATGGAATAACAACAGTCAATTTGCCTATTTTCAAACTACAAGATATCACCCCTGGCACCATTTATTCTTTTTCCAGTTGAGTACATGTTCTCTCCATTTTAATCCCGAATATGATAAAATGGTTTATCAGAGAGGATAGCTAATTTTTTTTTTAATTCTTTTGACAGCTTGGATTAAGATAAAAAATGCAGATTCTGCTGTCATAACAGCAAGCGTGGGTGACCAAGATTCAGATGAGTTATGTGTAGGCACTGTAGATGCTAAGCCTGGATGTTGGTCTTTCCTCAAGGGTGGATTTGTAGCTTCGTCACTTAATATATCTTCCATATACTTAAAGGTGTGTGTATATATTTGTTGCCTTGCTCATTATGTGTTAGTATCTACATGCACATCTAGTATTTTTTTTTCGTCTTGCAGTATTCGGATGAACAAGACTTAGAAATTGAGATTGCTAGTGCTTCATTGCAGCCTTTCACTGAGCAGCAATGGCTGCTGAATCAACAAACAAAAATTAATATGGTAAATGTGTTGAGTAGTGCTTTCTAATTTCATTTGATTGAAAAAATGAATACACGTTTGGTTCAGGCAAGGAAGCGCGCTGTTACTATCCACGTCTCAAATAAACAAGGAGTTAGACTTGAAAATGCATCACTAACGGTAGAACAAGTTTCCAAAGATTTTCTCCTTGGATCTGCTATTGCGTATACCTTTATTGGCAATACCCCCTATCAGGTTTGTCCATCGTACAAGACATATATAGTCACACTTATTTTCTTTCCAGAAAGTGAGGTTTGTTCCTTTTTCAGAACTGGTTTCTCGAGCGATTTAATGCTGCAGTTTTTGAAGACGAAATCAAATGGTATACGACAGAGCCTAAACAGGGACAACTTAACTATACTTTAGCAGATGAGTTGCTAGAATTTGTTAGGAGAAACCAGATCACAGTTAGAGGTCACAATATTTTCTGGGAGGACCCTAAATATACACCGGCCTGGGTTCAAAATCTTACAGATTCTGAGCTGAAATCAGCTGTAAACTCCAGGATTCAGAGTCTTATGTCCAAATACAAAGATGAATTCGTTCACTGGGACGTTAACAATGAACTACTTCACTTCAATTTCTACGAGCAAAGGCTGGGACCGGATGCCACACATGAATTTTACAGGACGGTACACCAACAAGACCCTTTGGCAACTTTGTTCCTCAATGAATTCAATGTGGTGGAAACTTGTGATTCTTCATCCACGGTTGATAAATATATCGCAAAGATTAGGGAGCTCAAAGAAGATCGCATGTCAATGAATGGAATTGGCCTTGAGGGTCATTTTGGAGCTCCTAATCCCCCTCGTATAAGAGCTACTCTTGACAAATTAGCAACATTGGGGCTTCCCATTTGGCTCACAGAAGTCGATATCAGTGATACATTTAGCAAGGAAACACAGGCCATTTACTTGGAACAGGTATTACGGGAGGGCTTCTCACATCCAGCAGTGGATGGGATAATGTTGTGGAGTGCCATTAGGCGAAACAAATGTTACAGAATGTGCCTTACAGATCCAGACTTAAATAACCTACCAACCGGTAATGTAGTGGACAAGCTGCTCAAGGAATGGGACACTGGAGTTCTCAAGGGCCAAACAGATGAACATGGCTCTTACAGCTTCTATGGTTTCCTTGGTGAATACAAACTTACTGCTAGTTATGACGGTAAAGTTGTCGATGCAGCATTCTCCCTTAGCCCCAGTCATGAGACTAAACATTTTAGCGTTCAACTATGACTCAATGACTCCATCAGATGTACGTATTTTCTTTTTCTTGTCTCAAATTCAGAGAAGAAAGAACATAAAAAATGTATCAGACAACAAGCCTAACTAAGAAAATCTTGTTATCATCAAGTAATTACTATCATGCATCAGCTTTGCCTCTTTTAGCTGGACAACAACTAAAAGAATATTTTTGCTCAAAGTCTCTTGATTTTGTTTTGGCATAATTAAGTTTGAGATGGGGAAGAAACATTCGTTGAACGGATAAATATATATATATATATATATATATCAAGAAGTAAGTATATATCCCTAAACCAAGTTTTGGTGATGAAGGGATATATTTACAATTACAATTAGATAAACCGTTAATGTCTGGAACTATCAAAATATGCTAAAGGTCCAACAATAGCAGCATTAATGTAAGTAGCTGGCTCCGAATGACTATAATCAGTACGTTCATCTGGGAAGAAATCATTTTGATTTGGACCTCCGATAATAGCTCCAACTAATATGTTAGGGTTAGGATTTGCTGTATAGTAAAATGGTTGAAATCCAGCTTCACAACCAAATGATTGTGGATGCATTGCCAAAGAAGGTAAAGATGATCCTCTATGGTGAATTCTTCGCGGGTAGTTACTCCCATACCCAACCATGTATGACATTTTCATTGGATTATTTCCCAAGATATAGTCCACCTAAAATCAATCAGTAAGAAAATCAAATGAATGATCGATCACATTTAATCTTTTTATAAAAAGGATTTGATTTTTACCTGTCTTTTTGCAAAGTTTCTAATTGTCTTTTCTGTAACGACAAGGCTTCCACAGTTGAAAGTATGCTTTTTAGTTGCCATGTATTTGGCATAAGTGGTGAGCAGAGAAGTAATGGATGTCACATATTGAAGGTTTTCTTCAGGTAGCTTGTAAAGTAAGCCCCCTGTACGTATGTAATAATACATATTAGTCGCAATTAATTAAAACCTAACAACAAGTATTCCAGTTCCAGCCTCACCTTTTGTATATTGGGTGCTTGTATAAGGTGAGTTGGGTAGTACTTTACATACAAAATCTTCCGCTCTTTGTTTGAATGAATCAAATCTATTGTCATTTCCTACCACGCTTCTCTGCATTATATATCTTATTACTAGAGACAATTAAAGACTAGTAGTCTAATAAAATTTAGGAAAAAATGATAAATATACCCTTGAACTATCATATGCAGATACTCTTCATCATACATTTGGGATATTAGTGCCTGTGGTCCAAAAACTAGAACATAAATACCCTTTATACTAACAGACATACACATGTCAGAATCTTATCCATCGACTCGACATTTATTAATATCCGATCGACGGATAAGATTCTGTCACGTGTTCCTATTTAGTCTTCCGTTAGAATAAAAGACATATATGATCTAGTTTTTGGACGGCAGAATCACAAATGTTCCAAAAGTATGACTGAAGGTATGTACATACCATTTACGATGATTAGGGTATATTTGTCCTTTCTTTCTAAAAAGAATAAATGTATACACATACCCTTGACATAAGAACATGAGCACCAGCATACTTGTTGTCCCAGCTGAATAAATCTGGTACATCATTAGCTCCCAATGTATTAATCAAGTTTAAGTAAGAAATGTCATTTGTTGCTCTCAATAGCCATGCTGCTCCCCAATATAGCTCATCCTTATAACCAGAGTATGAGCAATAAAATGGGCAAGCTGCAGAGCCTAATGAATCACTATAAGACCCTCTGTATTGAACTGCAAACCTAAACACTTTAACTGCATTTCCCAATAGTTTTTTCGAGTAAACTGGATCAACAGATCGGAAAACTAATGAGGCAGCAGCTAAAGCAGCAGCCATTTCTCCAGCAACATCAGAACCAGGATTACTGGGAGACACATAATAGACGCTACGTATAGTGTCCATATCTTCAGGCCTTTCCCAACACTTGTGATCAGCATTTGGGTCACCAACACCAACGAATAGCTTGTTTGGAGCAGCATTTGCACATTTTAGAAAGTAATCAGTGGCCCAACGGATTGCAGCCCGTGCATGCTGTAATTGCGCACCCATTCTCTTCCCATACTCAAGTGTGTTCCACGACAGCATTGTCGTAGTATATGCCATTGGGAAATTGAACTTGACATTATCACCAGCATCATAATACCCTCCACTTAAATCCACCTGCACAAAATCATACATTCACACTAAAAATATTATCTTTGGAACCTGCTTTCTCTGTCTTTATTGTTTGTCTACTTTTGAATTGAGACGTATTAAGAATAATAATGATTGAGTGAATTTATCCTATTAAAAAAAATAGATAAATAATTAAGGACGGAGAGAATAATAATGAAAAAAAAAAAGTTACTTTAGCAAGTGAACCATCTTGAAGTCCAGAGTTACCCCTCCAAGAGAGTCGTTGGTTGGGGGGGAGTTTGCCTGATCTTTGTCCTTCAAAGAACAGAATGGACTTTTCAAGAGCATCTCTATAGTCAAATTGGGCAGTACCCAAAGAGAAGAAGAGAATGAGGCAAACACAAACTTTCATTCTACTATACAAATTGGCTTGGCTTGGCTTGTTTAGAGTTAGTTAGTAAGGAATATATATAGGGTGAATACCCCAATCACAACAACGCAAATTATGGCTTTTTACCAATCAAGTGTCTTTTTCTTTATTCAAAAATTGGGTTTCAGTAAACATGGAGTGTATAGAAAGACGTGTAAAAGGTAATCCATGTCACAAGGAAGCTTTGAAAAATTCATAATAGGTTCAAACATCTTTTAGTTAGGTTTAGCACTCCTTTTTCTTTAACTTCCTCCGTTGTATTTTATATGTCATCTTTTTATTTTGTACTTACATTAAGAAATGATGTAATCTTAGCCTTCTACACTTATTTAATGTTTTCTTACGTCAGCTTTATGAATATATTTTCAAAATTAATTAATTATTCTATCAAGAATATAACTAATAAGCAAAATATGGTACTCCCTCCTCCGTCCACTATTGTTTGTCAAAATAAGATCATGCACAATCTTTAAGAAAAATTTAATATAAGGTGCAATTTGACTAATATAATCCTACTATCAATCATAATAAAAATGATTGTACTTTTTGAAAACGGTAAAAATAACTTTTTTCACATTAAAGTAGTTTTGTAACTTTAAAATGATATCTTTTTTAAATCAATAGTTATGTAAATTATTAAGGCAGAGTTGGAAAAAATAACTAATTATTTCTTGATTGTTAAAATTGACAATTAATTTTAGTATACCTGACAAACAATAGTGGACGTAGAGAGTAATTTATACATAAATTTTATAAAATGACAAGTGTTGTGGTCCAACTATTTATAGACATGGATGATATATAAAATGGGACGGATGAAGTATATAACAAAATTGTTACTCCCTTCGTCCTATTTTATGGTCCTATTTTAAGTGAGCTAGTTTGATTTAACACGGAGTTTTTAAAAAAACACTTTTAGAACTTGTAATCTAAATGAGTGATAGAAAATTTGTGTGGATCTAGATAATTTCATTAAGGATAAAATAGATATTTTATAGGTAAATTGTTACTTCATATAAAAATGTGTCAATTTTTTAAAATTGACTAAAAATAAAAATAAGTTACATAAATTGAGACAGAAGGCTTATGATTTAAAACTTACTAGAAGTAGGATTTATGATTATATTTTGTTGAAAAAAAATAAGTGAGTGAATTTGGAATTGGAATTGGAATTTGAAGTACACGAGCTTAAAAGAATACTGCAATTTCTCATTAAGAAGTAAAAGTTACACTTGGTTTTTTTATTTATAATTTTTTAGAGTTAGGAGTCATTTTGTTTTAATAAAACTTTAACGGATTAATATTTGGAGCTCATCTTATTTTAGTACTGATAAGTAATGAAAGATACGAACATGCTTATGTAGATTGGTGAAGAGATTGACGTATTGGAAAAATGAAAAATATAACCATGCTTAAGTGTAATGATGATTTTATTTCTGGAGGGATGTTTCTAATTAGTGGGAAATTAGGCAGTATTGGAGTCAATTAACAATGAGGTCATAATTGACTTCTTGCCCAAATTGTGCCAAATTAGTTTTTAGTACTTTCACCATCCATTGTTTGTTATAATAAGATCATGCATAATTCTTAAATTTTTTTTAATATATGATACATTTTGATTAATATAATTTTACTATCAATCATTATTAAAATGATTTGTTCTTTAAAAACTGTAAAATCATTTTTTTTTCATATTAACAGTCTTGTAACTTTAAAATGACTAGTTTTTGAAACCAGTACTTATGTACTCTTACTAAGGTAAAATTGAAAAAAACTGACTAATTATTTCTTGATTATTTAAATTGACAATTAATTTTGGACAATTATTTTTTGCATACCTAACAAACAATTTATCTCAACTTATGTGAACATGTAAAATTGTAAGAGTCAACAATTTCTTTTTAATATTTCAAGTTATTAATTATTGAAATTCATAGTATATTCTATACTTTAAGTCATTTTTAAATGATATATTTTACTTCCTCTATCCCAATTTATATGACATCGACGAAAGAAAAATAAAAATGCCCTTAAATGGCAAAGCAAGTATGTTAACCTGGGCTTGAAGGTTGGGTGGGAGCAAAAAACAAATGCAACAATAATGAAATAGTACAAAAAGATGTTGCTTTTGTTGAGATTAAACCCGACAAAAGAATCTCAAAAGCCTCCATGTATGCCATGATAAAGGAAGCTTAATTTAAGGCTCATAATCTTTCTCTCTTTTTTATTGCTAATTCAGTTAAAAGAGGTATCAAAACTACTACTCCATCTGTTCTATTTTATTTTATCCCTCTATTTCATTTTATTTATCAATTACTTTTATTTATCTTTTTGTTTTCCATGTACTGTCATCAGTACTTTCAGAAAAGGTTCAATATGCCATCGAACTTTTAGAAAGACTTATTTATGCCATCAGTTAAATGTTTGTCTCATTTATGTCATTACCGATAAAGAAAAAAGACTCATTCATGTCATTATATTTTAACAGTGGTTTTGCAAAATCATTTTTGACACGTGACCAATTATAATTCGGTCATGTCATCAATTTTTTTAATAAAAAAAATTATAATTCTGAAAAAAAATTGAATTATTTTTTTTATTAAATAAATTGATGACGTGGCCGAATTACAATTCGCCACGTGACAAAAATGATTTTGCAAAATCACCGTTAAAGAATAATGACATGAATGAAAATTTTTTTTAACGATAATGACATAAATAAGCCTTTTCTGAAAGTTCAGTGGCATATTTGAGCTTTTTCCCTTCATAAAATAATAGGAGTTAAATTTGAAGTTTTAAGACATCATTAATAAGGTTAATTTAGTAAAATAAATACTTAAATTTTTTTTGTTAAAAGATGTGCTATGTAAATATAAGTCAAGTACTCATTCCGTTCACTTTTATTTGTCATATTTAAATTTAATATATCATTAAAAAAATAATGATTGATATAACGTTTTATCACACGATCCTTATTTGTTGATGTTTGATATTTAATATTGAAAAATAATTTAAGAAATAAATAATTAATGTTAAAAAGTAAAAGCATATATATATTTTTTGTATTGTCATATAATATTATAAAGAACAAATAAAAAATTATTTTTGAACATATAAATAGTAAAAATGAAAATGAGGAACCACCAAACTATTTAACATAGAAGTTTTTTTTTTTTTTTAAAAAATAAACGGTTTTTTCTATCTCAATTTATGTGACTTATTTTCATTTTTAGTCAGTTCTAAAAGAAATGATAATTTATACATTAAATAACAATTTATCTATAAAATATATATTTTATTCTTAATAAAATAATTCACAATCGCATAAATTTTTATTATTCATTTTGAACTATAATTTTTTTTTTTTTACTTTAAGTTGAATTAAATTAGCTCACATAAGATAAAGAAAAAAGGAAATAGTAATTAGCATAGGAAAGAATGGCGCAATAGGCGGTAATTGGCATTGGATGGCGCTAAGATATCGGCGCTAAAGTTAATTAAATGATAGATTTGTAATTTACTCAATTTTCTAGGGAAGTGTTACTATTGCTTTTCTTGTGATTTGCTTATTTCTTTATATACTTTTTTCCCAATGCTTTTGGACCAAGCCTTTGATTCTTCCCTATTTCATATCTTTCTAGGATGGAGTTTTGAGTTTTGACCATTTTGTACAAAAACCTCTTTTCACCCTTTTGTCAAATCACAAACGACTATTGGATTCTTATCTTATCTCATGGAAAGGAGGAGTTTCTAAAGACTTATTCGCATCATATCAAATTTAAAAATGTCTCTTATCTTTGAGTTACAATTTAAAATAATTTTTATGATTTACATAAAAAACTAATAACTTTTTGTATTTGTAATATTAATATATTATTCGTCCTCCTCAAATTTATGCCTATTTATAAAAATGATTTGTTCACAATTTTATGGATGAAATGTTTAATTTATATATATATATATATA
>NC_028647.1:40954518-41087415 GCF_001406875.1 Solanum pennellii
TATATATATATATAAATAAATTATTTAAAAGTATAATTGATCTAAATTATTTGTCGGGTTCATTTTCTCTTTTATTCATTTTTAATCTCTTATTCTTTATTAGGATATCAGAGACTCATACTTGAAACGAACTTACATGTTCATATTCTTTTAATTTATATTATTATCATGGTGATTGGTAGGTAGGGTGGGGATAGGAGAAAAACGATAATTTTTAGGGAAAATTGTATATAATAAGCAAACTAATAACTTAAAATAAATGGAGTAGCTAGTGTTTGATTTAATTGTGCTCCATAGCAAACGTTTGCAAAAAATTGCCAGGCGCCTCTCTCTCAAATATCTCGCTTGCCACTCTCCTCCAATATCTCGCTCGCTTCCTCACTTTTTATACAAATACAAGTATATAAAAATTGTTTCTAATTGTATAAAGCAGAGAAAATCGTATAAATACATCTATTTTTGTTTCCCTCTCTCCCCTCTTCCAGATCTCGCTCACCACTCTCCTAAATCTCGCTCGCCACCCTCGCCTTTTTCACTTATACATACAGAAGCGAAATGTATAAATTGTGTTTCTGTTTGTATAAAACGTGAGAAAATTGTATATACACATGCAAATACATATATTTTCGTCATATACACTTATAATTATACAATAAAAATACTCCACTGCCCAGTTTCTTTTGTCTTTCTCTCTTTCTCGTTTTATACAATTTTCAAATTGTATCTAATTTCTCTCTTTCTCATTTTGTACAATTCGATTCAATTGTATATTCCTTGTCAAGTCTCTTTGTCTTTCTCTCTTTCTCATTTTATACAAATTCAAATTGTATATAATCGTTCTATACACTTATAATAATACAATTCGTTTTATACACTTTATTTTTATAACAGTTCTCTGCCCAAGTGTTTTTCTCTTTCTTGTTTTATACACTTCGTTTTATACAATTTTCTTCAACTGTATATGTATAGCGAATTATACAGTTTCTATATTTGCTATGGATCGCAATTATGCAAACTTTGCTATAGCATACAAATATGAATTTTTTATTTGCTATATGTGAAAGTTGCCCTTATTTTTATCAGTTTTTGTTTTGAATTTTGGGTGCACACTAAATAAAAGGTGTCATTAAATATCTTCTTCTTCTATCCACTTTTAATAGTCATAGTTTCTATTTTTAGAGTCAAACTATAAGAACTTTGACTAACATTTTAAGAAGTATTTTTTCATCATATTGATATGCAAAAAATTGCAATTAATAGTACTTTTCATATAGTTTTTGAAAAACTATTTTTTTTCTCTTCAAAATATCAAATTAATGTAATCGAATTTAAATTTAAAAATTAGTCAAATTGACTTTCAAAAAATGCAACATGACAAATAAAAATGGACTGAGGGAGTATTAAACTAATTATTTCTAAAGTTGAAGAGAGAGGAAATGAAGAGGGTCGGGGTGGGGTGGGGGGTTTTACTATGTAATTCAGAATTAGGTCAATCATATTAGCTCATATGTTAAGTTATTACAAATTATTTCAACGTATAAAGGCCTAAATACCATTAAACTGTGGGATTTGATATAATATTATCCTCTCATCCACCTTATAAGTGTGAACCTTTAGAAATAAAGGTACTTTTGAGTCAAAAGTTGACGTCGGAGATATTTGTGGGCCAAAAGGTAAACAAAAGATAGTTTTTTATCAATTGAAATAGTTGAGGGACATTTTGGCCATTCTCCGAAAAATAAATATGCATATTGTTGTATACTTGATTGTGTTTTGAGTTAAAGATTTGTAATGAGTTAAAAGATTTGTAGTGTAGCTTTTGAAATGTATTTTTCCAATGTAGTTAAGTAATTATATATTACTAAAATTTTCTCATGAATAAATGTAGGACATGCATTTATACATTTTATTCCAAATGTCGTAGTACACTATTTTTTTTTAAATTCTTAATATTATCAAACCAATAGTTTAAGCAAATAATAATAAATAAAATAATTGAAAAAATCACTAATTCTTTAGAAAAGTCTTAATCCTTTGGAAAGTAACAATTCTTTGAAAAAGTTACAATCTTTTGAAAAAGTCACAACTCTTTCAAAAAGTTTTAAAAACTCAACCTTTCGAAAAAGTCACAAGTCTTTCAATAATTCATAACTCTTTGATGTGAAAAGGTGTATGCTTTATAATATAAATAATTTAATGTAATATATATATATATATATATATAATGTAAAATATAAAAAATTTGTTCAATTGATTGTTTTAAATTGGTGGTATTATAGTAATTTAAAATTCAAGTTAGGGAGTTCGTGTTTTAAGATAGTATAGATAGATTACTAGTGTGAGTGTCCGTGCATTGAAATATTATAAAGGATATCAGTAAATTTTAAAACAAAATTTTCAAGCTAATAAATATCGATAAGTAAAAAATGTATGTATACACTTTTGGAAGGATACTATAATCGCAATAATTACCAATACAAAAAATTAGAAGACACATCAAAAATTTAAATGGTTCTTGATGAGTTGGTATTTTACCAATCTATTAGACTCTTATTCATGAATTATTGTTTATATACTTTTTGATAGTCTTCTGTTTTCGAGATAAGTCTATACTTATTTTGCTTATTTTTGATTTTCAGTAGTTTTGTACTATCGTCCACTACGTCATGGAATTGAATCAAGTTTTGTTCTATATATTTACGTCATTTCCTCTTTTTTATTTTTATTTTTTAATGTGTCCTCCTTTATATTGTTTTATGATCCATTTAAATTTGGATTTCTTCCCACTAGACCTGACACTTACCGTTTTGGACTATGAATCGGCTTACCTACTGGGGTGGGTGCCATTATGACTCGAGTCTTTAGTACGTGACAGAAACGAGTGAATATGTTTTAGCTTATTTATGAACTTAATGACCACTTTTGAATCATTATTAGGAAGAACGACAATCTCAACCCACTTTGACACGTAGTCTACAACAAGAAGGATGAATTGGTTCCTATCAAAAGGTGGAAAATGACCCATGAAGTTGATTTCCCACTAGGGGTGGGCATTCAGTATTTCGGTTCGGTTTTGGTTTTTTTTTCGGTTTTTTCGGTTTTCGGTTTTTGTAAATTGTGTACCGAATACCGAACCGAAATATTTTGGTTCGGTTTGGTTTTTGTTAATTCGGTTCGGTTTTTTATTTTGGTTTTTTAATGGGCCTGCTTAGTGGGCTTTTTAAAATTTTAAACTTTACAATTTTTTCAATTTTTTGTTTGATTTTTCAACTTAATGGGCTAAAAAGTTAAAATAGACAATAAATCAAAGAAGTGCATTACTAAGTTACTACCAAATTTCAATATATCAATGATTCAATATGTCATTAGGCATTAACACCGCAAATTTTAAATTCACAATATCACTAAGACACACAATTTGAAATTCACAATGACACTAAAACAAAAGTTGCATTGTAGATTTGTAGTTAATGTCTTCACAAATACAACATAATAACAATCTAACAAGTAACAATAAAGTCTTTCATGAGCTCATAATAAACAATAATAAGCAACAAACAATGTATTTTAAACTTCTTGTCTTCTTCCATGAGATTACTTTCAATTCAAATGTCAACAATAACAAACAACAATAATGAGTTTCTTGACTTTCTTCCATGAGATCACTTTCAACTTTCAAGAGTCACGTGCCAACAAAATTATTTCTTCATTGTCTTGACCCTTGGACCTTTTAAGATAAAATCAAATATTAGAAACTTAGAATACTACTTTTAAGATTAAAAAATGATATGATTAAATAAATGATGTATTAAACTCACCGCTTGCAAGTCAATCATAGATCAACAATGGAAGAGTTTCTTCCACTATTTGCCATCTCTATAATTAATAAAAAGAAACATGTCATACAAGATACAACACAATAAGTATTTTATTTTTTCCATAAATAAATAAAAAATAAAAAGTCTTACCAAGTTCAATTTTTTCAAGAAACTCCAAACTTTCTTCAACACAAATAGGCTTGGTTTCTTGTCTAAGCCAATCTTGGACACAAATAAGACATTGCACACATTTGGGAGTCAATGAACTTCTAAAGGAATCTAGAATTCGACCACCGGTGCTAAATGCACATTCCAATGCCATACTCGACATAGGAATAGCCAATACATCTCGAGCCAACTGTGAAAGTACTGGAAATCTAGGAGAATTAACTTTCCACCAACTCAAAATATCAAAATCTTCAGATTCAGGTTCTTGGTCTTCAAGAAGATATTTATCCAACTCAGATTTAACACCTAAACTTCCAGAATCATTCTTTTGTTTCTTCATGTGCAACTTAGTTCTCAAAGAATTTTTGGACATATTTTGAGAAATACCACTAGCAGAAGAATCAGATGAGTCAGATGAAGATGGTTGACTTTTGGAACCTTTTCCATACTTACTTACATATATCGCAAACAAATCCCTCAAGTAAGCCTCTACTTCCGTATTCACTACATTTCCCGTTTCTTCCCCAAGTAATTCTTCAAGAGCAAAACTAACATACAAAAATTTATTGCGAGGATCCAAAACAGAAGCAATAAAAATCATTTTGTTCATTTTTTCAGGAGTCCCCCAATATTTCTTGAATTTTTCTTTCATTCCCGAAGCCATTTTACTCAAATCAAGGTCATCACTTGCTATACATAATTTCAAATAAGCATCAAGTTCACATATATCTTCAAAATGAACATTACAAGTAACATACCGTGAACCTGAAACTTTCAAAGTGAGTTCATAAAATTTTTCAAGAAACTTTGTGACATTCCTCACATTAGCCCAATCTTCATATTGAATTGACCCTGCGATACTTCCATCTTCACAAACATCAGTAGCAAGAAAAGAATTAAAATTACCATAATAAAGATCAAACCTCTCAAAAGCCTTCTCAAACTTTTCTGCTGTGTCTAACATCAAATAGGTGGAATTCCACCTAGTAGGCACATCTAAAGACAACATCTTATCACATTCTATCTTTTGCATTTCAACACATTTCAAGAAATTTCTTGTCCTTGAAGAAGATGATCTAACATATGTCACCATTTGTCTCACCCTTTTGATAGAAGGACCAATTTCTTTCAAACCATCTTGCACAATTAGATTAAGTATGTGAGACATACATCTCACATGGAGATGCTTACCTTTCATCAAATTAGTTCCCCACATATCTAATTTTTTGGACAACTGTAAAACTGCCACATCATTTGAAGAGGCATTATCAACCGTAACAGTAAAAACGTTATCCAACTTCCAACCAAGTAAACAATTACTAATAGACTCAGCCAAATGCTCACCTTTATGACTAGTGATAGGACAAAAATTCAATATTCTTTTATGAAGCACCCAATCCCTATCAATAAAGTGAGCAGTCAAACACATATAATTGATTCTTTGCACTGAAGTCCATGTGTCTGTTGTGACACAAATTCTTGGTTGTATTTCTCTTAAAGATTGTTTCAAATTTATTCTCAATTCACCATAAACTTCATAACAATCCCTTGTTATGGTTCTACGAGAAGGAATATGAAACAAAGGCTGGACTTTACTCATAAACTTTTTAAAGCCTTCTTTTTCAACAAAACTAAAAGGTAGTTCATCCAAAATAATCATCTCAACTAAAGCTCTCCTACATACCTCTTGCTCAAATTTCCAAGTCTCTAAATTGTTATTTTAAATATTTAATAATTTTTGAATACCGGGTGTAACAATCGGAGGTTTATACACTTTACACCGATAAGTCAAATGTTGTTTTAGTCCACTTGTTCCATTTCTTGTTGTATTGGCAACATAATATTGTTTACAATGTAAGCACTTTGCTTTAACTAATACACCAAACAAGAGATCTAAGATCCATTTCTTTTCTTTTTTTTGTTATTTCTGTGCCAATCGACGGATCATTGCTATTACTAGGTGTATTATCCGTAGAATCAACCATACTTATTCGACTTTGATCAGCTACACCCATATTTAATTCTGTTTGTTCAGCCATCTATATATATAAAAAAATCACAATAAATTTTCAATAACTACTAAATAGTAACAAAAACAAAATCAGAAAGAAAAAAAATGAAAAAAGTCAAGAAAAAAAGATAAAAAAACATACCTGCTGATTGCTGTCGCGGCTAGCGGCTGCTGCTGGTGGACGGCGGCTGGCGGCTGCTGCTGCTTCCCTGGTGGACGGCGGCGCTNAGTGAGGAAGATGAAAGGAGAAAAACAATCTGTAGAAAGAGAGAGGAATAACCTAATAGGAGGGATAGGGATAAGGTTTCTTACTTTTTTTTAAAACAATTATTTAATATTAATAATTATTAATTAATATAATATAATTTATAAATTATAGTATAATATTTCGGTTTAAACCAAAATACCGAATTCCAAAATAATATGTACCGAAAACCGAACCGAAATATTAAAAAATACAAAAAATTAAACCGAATACCAAACCGAAAACCGAAATACCAAAACCGAAATTCTGAAAAATTTCGGTTCGGTTCGGTGTTTCGGTTTTCCGGTGTTTATGCCCACCCCTATTTCCCACACATCAAATATCTTTACCTCCAAAATATTGTTCTAGGGATTGATGAGTCATGCATTTTGGACTCATTAAAGGCTTTTTAGTTCATGAAAAAGTGTCCTCGATGCCCTTGTATGTCCATTGATGCTAGACTGTTGAATTGAAGCCATGAAGCCTTAAAAACAAGGCAAGGACAAATGTACAAAATAAAGCCAAAAATATATTGGTGTCCTAAGTCAAAGTGAATGAGATTTTTATTAATATTATTATATTATTGAATATTGATATTGAAGTGAGAAACAAACTAGTAGTAGTTCAATTCTTTTTAAAAAAATGGAATTCTTGTCACTTTTCATTGTATCAACCTAAGAGGGGGAGACATATCATCATGTCATTCATTGATAATTGGTTTTGTTAATTAGTGGTAATAACATATATTATATAGAATTGAGTTGCGAATTTTTTAGGTTTTCAATTTGTGTTTGCAGTAGAGTTTTTGGTTTCACTCATTAGATTCTTATGAGTTTGGTTCGTATAATATGGGTTAGTTTGCACATTGATTCGCAGTCAAAATTAATCCGATTTCAGGGTTAATTTTGGGTATCACATTATATATAATTCAAGTTTTAATATATTGAAATAAGTAATTAATTATTAGGTGTATATTAAATGATTAACATTGAATTTTAAGATATTTGGAGAGATTGAGGCTTAGCCCTAGACGTGAAATTTAGTAAATATGATTTCACATATAAATTATATCAAAATTAGGAATTTGGTTAAGAGATATGAGTGAGTTTGTCGGTCTAGGATAGACATATAATAATATGGATGTTTATGTACTTGTGTGTTACATATATTGCATATTTGGTAGATTGGAAACGTTCTGAATCATTGCGAAAAGGGAAGGCAAAATCTTGAGGAATTATGACATGTGTTCGGTATTCAAGGTATGTTAAGACTTTCAGATTTTGTTGAAGGAAATTTTTGTGATTAAAGACTCAAAATAGAATCGACAATGGGTTAGGGAAAAAAATGGGGGTCTCTACCAATGGTGTGGATGACATTGTTACGAGTAATATTGTTATTAAAGGAAAAGTTTATTAAGATAATATTATAGATTGTAATTCGATAATGCCAAAGCATATGAACATTAGCTGATGTATTTAGTGACTTGATTTCTTTTGTATGGTTGTGTTTCCTTACAAACCCTTATAATTGTGATAATTGAGACATTTGATCTATTGAGATGTTGCATCATTTTCTTTAATTGATATCATATTGTGCACATGCATTGACATGAAACTGAGTATGAGTAAAGGTCTATCATGTGAAGATCGCCTGTGTTGAGATCGATATATGATTATAATTTGGGCACGTAAAGATCGTCTGTGCGAGTGATTAATTATGATTATAAATTAGGCTCGTGGAAATCGTCCGTGCTGGGAATTTTTAAATTTATGATGGTGCATTGAGATCGTCTGCACATACACGTAAAGATCATTTGAATCGGTATATGGACCTCATGATCCCCTCATGGGTCATAAACTCTTGATGTATTTCTGAGGAGTATCATGTATGTATGGTTGAGAGAATACTGACATCTGAGGCATATCTTTTCATGGTGTCACATTGAATTGCATTACAACCCTCATTTTTATTTGAGTATGTGATTTATTGATGTTGGACATTATGTGACATTGATTATCCCTATTTGATTGAAACTTAGTTGATACGTATATGGTGGACTTGTAAAATTAAAGAATTATTTTCTGATATACTCATGTCACTATTTCTTCGTTGTCTGTCTATAAGATATACTGGGTACATGTGGTTTCGTACTCATATTACACTTGTTGCACTTTTTTTTGTGGTGCATATTGTATTCAAATTCGAATGCTTTTGTTGGAGATTAAGTTCGAGTTTGAATTATCTTGAAGTTGTGGTGAACTTCTTGAATATTCTGCGGCCCATGCCTTCCTCTATCTCTATTTACTAGGTCGTGTTGATATCTGATAGGATATTTCTTATATTAGACTTGTGAGACTTGTATTGACTTTAGAAGCTCTTGTACTTATGACCTAAACCTTGAGGTGATATTTTAGGTTTCCAAATTTCATATTTATAAATGACTTAGTGTTTGGATATTATGTTGCCGCTTATCTTTCTACTTTAAATATTCAATTGAATTGGTAAAAGTCTTGGGCTGGCTTACCTATCGGTTGAGAACATAGGTGTCATCACCATTTGTGATTTTGGGTTGATTTGATAAAAGTCTTGGACTGGCTTACCTATCGGTTGAGAACATAGGTGTCATCACCACTTGTGATTTTGGGTCATGACAAATAAGTTTCACTAAACTCATTTCTTGCAGCAAAGTTAGAAAGACGATGTTGGGAATGAGCGCATAAAATATTCATAAATTATAGGGAAAATGCACAAGTACGCCCTCAATCTATGTCCGAAATTCCTGAGACACACTTATACTATACTAAGTAACTATTACCCCCCTGAACTTATTATATAAGTAATTTTCTAGCCCTTTTCGCCTACGTGGCACTAGCTTGAAAAAAAAAGTCAACCATCATTGGGCCTACAAGATAGTGCCACGTAGGCCGAAAAGGGGTAGAAAATTATTAATAAAATAAGTTTAAGGAGGTAATAGGACCTTAGTATCGTATAAGTGTGTCTCTGAGATTTCGGGCATAGGTTGAGGGGGTACTTGTGAATTATCCCTAAATTATACATTGTTTGAATGATTATTATGTATTTTTCATATTGTATCATATCAAATTCAAATATATAGAGATTGGATAAAAGAAGACACAAATTTTGTTGTATCATTTTAAAAATTTATAATGAATTATAAAGTGTATGAAAATATTCAAAAGTGGTTTATACTACTTAGATGAACTCAACTAAATGCAATAACCAAGTATGTAACATACTAAAATAATACCAAATATAACTGAAAAACTAGTCACATGCATTAAAGCATGACTGTGGGAGCTACTAATAATCGACAAAAAACCACGTGAGCTAAACATGGAGTCCGAAGTATACGCCCCATAGAGAGAACCCAATATACCTTGCCAAGGGTATAAAAGAATGACTCACGTGATCACTAAATATAATGCCCACAAGGGGACTTATAAACCTACGGGACACGTAGTACGTTCACTACAAGGGTACGATAAACCCTAGTCCACTCGATATGAACCTACTTCCAAATATAAATGCGAATAAACAACATGATGAATTATACTGGATAGCTCAATATTCTGACATGCTTACTCAGAATGCAACATTTATCACTGACAATGAAACATTCAAAATCTGAAGAACTAACTACTGTAATTTATGATCTAAATGAATCTACACCACTAGTTTTCTGAGTTTCCTGCAAGAAGCTAAACACCATGTTATGAAATCATGATAATACGATTTAAAATACCATAACAACTAAATCGCAACAATTTAATTAGCTATAGTTCTAAAAACTTATGTCTACAAAATGCATGAGGAATCAATAATTTGACTGAATTCTAGGGACCTATTAGATGAAAGGAACCCACTAGTGAAATACCACTTACTTGGTGACAAAATTCACGGAGAAATCTTTTGATTTCAGGATGGAACTGGGGAAACCTTATTGTGTGTTCTTGAGAGGTGTAACGATATATAATTGTAAATTTTATTATATGAGTTTATAAATAAGACGATAAGGAACCCTAAACACTTTAAAAAATTTAATTTGGACGAGTAGAAATCCAAAAATCAATCTTTTTGTGAATGAGTACATTTTGCCGAGGCCGATGCCACTAGAGCAGCGCCACTACAGAAGATGGGTTCGCTAGAGCGCGCAGACGTGTTTTGAAGTTGCTTATAAACCCTAAACGACCCTATTTGGTATTTTTTTATTTTTAGGACTAAGTAGGTGATCGAAGACGAGTTCTTAACAGTTTTCACCATTTTTAGGATATAGGTAAGACTTTAACTCCTCGAATCCGTTTTTCGACCCGTAGAACCTATTTTCTTGGGTTATAATCGAGGAGAAAGGGTTATATCTAAGAATTATGGTGGAAAAAACCCTAATTTGGGTATTATGATCTTGTGTTTGGTCTTAGTTATTGAGTTTCTTATTATCCATATAATTAGGCCTTTGAATGTTGATCCTTGCGTATATTATTTGTTGTAGACCTAGAACAAGCTGAAAGAATCCAGAAATAGAAGATTCAAAGCCTTAAGAGATTCAAGCTTGGATTCGAGGTAGGTGATGGTGGAGATTTCATGTTGGTGCGGTATATGTTTATAGTTGCTTCATTATAATGCATGTATGTATGCGAATGTTGCACTGTTGATCACACACTATGTAAAAGAGTATGAACAAATAACTTGTAAGCCATGAATCACCTATTGTTGTATAATTTTGATGATGTACTTGTTTTGTGACTGTGGTGTGTGATTGAGGATCAGATTATCACGTTCTGACAAGCTAACTTGGATCAAATTTCAATGTTCCAGCATAAAGATTGGATCATATTTTCACGTTTCGGCACAACTATGGGATCAGATTGCCACGTCCCGACAAGCTAACTAGGATCAAGTACCACGCGGGTGCACTAACAGTTTGAGTTTGAGTTCCATGAAAGGACATTACATTGGGTTCCATGAGAGGACTAACAACTTGTGGTAATTGTATTTATTGTTTATGAACCATGACTTATGAATTCTCAAAGAATTCTACTTAGTCTTAGTGGGGGAGTGGGACTCCATTCATGCATTGCACAAGTGAACTTTAAGAGTGGTCGTGGTGTGGTTCTCTTATGCTATAAAAATTGTGTTAATTAATGTTGTTGATATTAGGTAGGTTACATGGTTATATTGTTGCTTTAACTTATATATGTTTCACTTTTTGGTGTAGCCGCATGATCCTACTAGTACATGGTGGTTGTGTACTGATTCTGCACTTGCTCTTATTTTTGTTGAGTACAAGCCATCTTCATGTGACTGTTGAAAGACCTCGCTTAGGAGATCAGTGATCGCTTCGAATTCAAGGATGAGCTAATTCTTACGGGCTGCCTTGAGTTCTGTTTTGTTTAAGTCCACTCTTTTTGGACTCAAACTATGTGTTATGGGGTTTTTTAGATTATGGATTGTACCCCTTGTTCTTAGACTTGTCGTTGTTAAAGTTTTGGTACATTGACTTTCAGGTTTTAAGCATATTTTCCGCATTGTTTTATTTTATTTAACTTATTTCAGTAACTTAAATACCTTAGTTTTAGATTATTTTCTTTAGTTGTATGGTAGTAGTAGTTCTCCCACCGGAATATTAGTGTGGGCGCCAATCCCGACGATTTGGGTCAAGACATAACTGGTATCAGAGCCTAGGTTCGTTGATCTTATTGTACCAAAATGAATCTAGTAGAGTCTTGTGGAATGGTTCATTGACGTCCATACTTTTCTTCGAGAGGCTATAGGACTTAAGGAAAAATTCACTTCTTTCTACTCCTTCGTGCTATGACTTGAATCAAATTGGTATCTGGGAAAATACAAATTGGTATCTTTTTGTAACACCCCGTAATTTCCATGACCTATACTAGAGCCTCATATGTTGAATAATGATGGTATTAGACCTAAATAAAGTGTAAATAACTTGTTTTGGAAGTATTAGAGCCAAAACATCAAAGAAAGATCTTAACGTCCGAAAACTAGCAAAATCGAACTAGTAGACGTCCCTATGTTTGGTGAAGGTTTTGGAGTGTCATATTAAATATAAAACATGTAAAAAGACTTTAAATAGGTAAAATATAGTATAGAGGGTCCAAACGTCCAGTTACAACTCCCCAAATACCACAGGAAGGGTCCTTAAGGAGGACCCAAACTTGGGCATCCTGCCACCAGCCAAGATATGGAGGTCACTGCGCGTCGCGCAACTAGCATGAGAAAAATAAAAAATGTGCATCGCAATGTAGGGCCTCCACGAGGTCCACTGCCTCAACTTGAATTTTTGAAAATAAATGTGAAATTAACCCCGCGATGCGCAACACCTTCCCAGATCCGTTCGCGTTGTTTTTAAGACAATTTGACTTCACAAAAAGACCCAATTAAGTGAGGAGTCTTTTGGGTAATTTAGGGGATGACTATATAACGTCTTAGGCCAGTTTTAAGTCACTTTTAACACCCAATTCAAGTCTTAAAAGTTGAAATAAAAAATCACTCTCATCTCTCTTAAATTCTCTCTTCCTCCAAACCTTAATTGAAGACCACTAGAGCTCCAAGAAGAAGATCAAGCCTCCAAATTTCCAACCCAATTTCGTGGATTTATCATATCTAAGGTATGATTTATTTCACTCTTGATATTTTTTCCCCAAGAGGTCCCTCCAAAAGATGATTTCCAAATCTCCCAAATCTAGGGTTTTCTTCTACACATGGGTCTTCTTTGAAAAATGAAATTATGAATCAACTGTGATTAATTATGATGAATTAATGTTGTTTAAGTATATATTGATGGTTAATTAATTATTTCCTATGAGATTTACCTAGACTCATGTCCTTTCCCCAATTTCATGAAAACCTTGGATTGATATGGTGAATTGTAAAGATCATGAACATGTAGATTGTCTACATTGTTGTTAATTATGTAATTGCTTCTTGAATTTAACTTGTTTATATAATTGGTTATTTATTCTTGGTAATGAAATTATGAATGTTCTTAGAAGGAATAAAGAGGTATGTTGATTGTTTCTTCTTGGATTCAATTATGACTTATGAGTTACTTAGATAGTGATGCTTCTAGGTCTAATGTGTGGTTGTGATGTTGATGCTAAGTATTCCTCATCCCTAACCCTAAGACATTCATTTAGACATGATCTATGTATTCATGTTGTGCTACGATTATTGTATGATTGAAAATAGTTTCTTATGATAATGATAAAGTGTTAAGTGAAAGGTTTACTCACTTATGAAGTGGTGTCTAAAGTGAAAGGATTGTTATCACTTGTGATGACCTATGAGCTAGATATGATAAGATGTTTACATAGGGGTCTAGAAGAGACTAATGTGAACTTATATGATGAAATAATATGATTACTAAAGGGAATAATTTCATATCACCAAAAGGGAATGTAAATGAGATGGAGGTCTCACATTAGTAAGTCCGGCCTCCCACATGGGATTCCTCACGTTAGTAAGTCCATATTCCCTAGTCATATGTTGTCTCATGAGATGGAAACCTTCACGTCTAGTAAGTTAAGGTTTCTAGCAACAATATCCTTGACCCTTAACTATGTGCCTACATAGGACTCTAGCTTAGGGTATCCACCTAGATAGCTACGTATGAATGGTTACACCTTAGGCAAGTGTTAACCCTCTCTTTTCAGTGTGGGAGTTGAACACTGGATTCCATGTAGCTCACATGGTCTCATGTCAATTATTACACTTCTTTCCTTAACGTAAAAGTAAATGAACAAGTTAAGTAGGTGAACTCTTATTAGGATTGTCTTGAAGTCTACTACATAGGGTGAGGGAGGGTATGAAACTTCTCTTATTCATTGCACATGTGGGATTCTAAAGGATGGTTCTAGTAGTGTTCCTTTATGATTATGATTATGATTATGATTATGTTGATAAGCTATGAATAGTATTCATGTATTAAGCATGTCATGATGAATTTATGAGAATATTTTGTAAGTATGAAGTGAGTTGCTTAATATGATACTTAGCCTTGGATAGGGTTTTGGGATTCTATCTTTGGCATTGCACAAGTATTACTTAGGTGGTCTACATGTTGGGTTGATATTATGTCAAATTGACTTATTATGATTATTATATGTGCATGTTGAGTTAAATTGATAAAAAACATGATTTTGACTAAATTTTCCATTTCTCATGCATTGATGATTTTGTGCATAAGAGTCAGACTTAGTACATGTGGTTTGTACTAACCCATATTTCTCTCCTTTTTCTCAAATATTTTAGGTTCGGGCCGTTGAGAAGTTCGTGATCGATTGCAAGGAGGACTTGGATCTTTTCCCAAGTCATTGGTGAGTCCTCATGTCCGGGGATGTTGCCAAGTTCGAATCTAGTTATGATGTTGCTTTATTTAGAAACATTCTTTCTCTCTTTTATCATTGAGACAATTATTGTAAGCCTATAAAGGCGTATTATTTTGTATTGACTATGTCAAAACATTCGTACTATTGTAGATGTTTTATATGTGACATGAGACTTTAGACTCCTATATGATTTGTTATGCTATAAGAGAAGTCTATGTAAACTTCGTATATGAGGAGTCTATGTAAACTCCATATATAATATGCGAGAAGTCTAAGTATACTTCACTACATAAATTTTTAAAGTTTTCCGCATTTTTGACCTATGATGTGCTATGATGTATGCTAAGGGCTTGTCTTAGTCCTTTTCGAGGACGACGATGCCAGTAACGACTAGGGTGTACTTTGAGTCTTTACACTTTCCTCCTTCACTCTATTGTCCAAACCAGAGCAGAAAAAGTGGTAACATCTTCGCTAGCAAGAGAGGATGCGTATATACTATTGACAGTTGAATAAGGTTACCATTCAGAGCAAGTAGCCATTGCCTCAGATATATGACATTTTTTACCAATGGCAAGGTGCATAGTTTTTCTCTAGGATTTATTTTAAGTCTGGTTACTATCATTTAAAGAATTAGGCGGTTAAGAATTGGGTTTGGACAAGTTGTGTGATTGAAATTAGTAGTTTATGGGTCTCGTTGGCTAATTTGTCGCTTGTGGTATGAGTTGAGTCCAATTGATATCTCCCGATTCCAATTAGTATCTCAACAAAGTGAACTAGAAGGAACACAAGCAAGATAATTGAAAGTGAGACGGTTCCAAATGGTATCTGGCCTTAGGGATTGTATAAGGAATGGATCATCAGTAACAATCATCTGTGGGAGAAATAACTAATTAAGAATTTGGAATTATATGTGAATTCTATCTTAATGTGGACATAGACGAAAGAAGAACTCATGGCACCCTGAAAGAATTGGCTTACTCTTGAATTTGAACGAGATCATTGATCTTTTAGACGAGGATTGTCAATAGCCATCTGAAGATGTCCTGTACTTAACAAAAATAAGAGCAAGTGCAGTATCAATACCAACCACAATGTACTCGTAGGATAACATTACTATCCCACTAAGCGCAACATAGGCAAGTCATTACAATGTCATAAACATGCGAAGTACCGAACGTATACAATATTATACACATATATGAACAATGTACAATTTCACAATTCTCAAGATACATAATTATGTAAAGTAGTAGGTATTATCATGGAACCCAAAACAAAATGTTAGCATACCAGAACATGGAACGCGATCCATAGTTATGTCTAAATGTGGAAACCGATCCCATGTTTATGCTGAAACGTGGCAACCAATCTCAATTAGTTATGTTGGAACATGGTAATCGATCCTTCGATACACCACAAGTACAATCACAAGTATATTCTCAAGTCATACAATCAAGAAGTAATTCATGGCATACAATCATTCTTTTGTCTCATTTACAACAAGTGTGATCAGTAATGTAATATTAGCATAGATAGATGTATCATAATGAAGCAAACAAACATACACCACATAATCATAGAATCACAGCCATCACCTACCTTGAAAAGATCTTGACACCCTAAGAATTTTGAAACTTCTCTTTCTGGATTCGTTCAGCTTGTCTTGGCTTTATGCAATCAGTATGATCCGGGAATCAATTAACGATTACTAATTACCCAAAATACGTACAATTATTTGAACCCTAGATCAACTCATGATCCTAATTATCCAAACTAAAGCTCTTTCCACCATAGAATCTAGATCAAAACCCTCCCTCATCAATAATTACCCATTTATTACGTTCTACGGATCAAAAAATGGATTTTTGTGAGTGAAAAGCTTACCTTTAACCTCAAGAATGGTGAAAAATAGTCAAGAAGTCATATGGGGTCGTTACTCAGCTTTCAAAGTTGAAAAGTAAAAAATAAAGACGTTTTGGGGTTTATATACAACTTTAAGTCGCATCTGGGTCACTACTGTGACACCCACCCCACTATAGTAGCCTCGCTAGAGTAACCAAAACCACTCCAAAGCAGCTTGGATGAGACAGTGAGATATTTAATTAATTCCAAGACCCTAATTTGATAACACACCTCTAGCTAAAACCTCGTAGAAAATCCCCTTTACGCTAAGATCGATTCGCCAAAATTCAATTACCTAAAGTCGTACGGATTCCTAAACAAGTTATCGAACTACTCATATAATCAAAATCATAATAAGTCACCCGATTGATACCATATTTCCCTACACCTTAATGACTTTGATTTTGTCCAAATCTGGACTGGGTTGAGAAACTTCAAGTTACTATGAAAAAGTTTTCCGATCCAAAATTTTTCTGCATTGGGTTTTCTATAACGATGGAACCCGATCTTTATAATCTCGTAGATTCCATGTTATTAAGGAACTTTGACATACTAAAAGTATTATCTCATATGGTTCAAGTTATGAATGAACTAAGATGTGCTTAGAGAGTACCTCATAGTGTTTTAAAGTTAAAGAGAGGAACTAGGTTTTGAATCAAAAAGTACTAGTAAGAGGACCTAAAACTGGTACTTAGCATGATTAGTAGTATGAGATGCTATGATTCCATTGTACAAGTATGAATTAGGGTTACTAAAGAAAATGAATTGAGGTATGATTGTGCCATAAATGCTTTACTTGCTATAGTTTGGATTTGTTATTGAATGATACCGTTTTGTGGATTATTACTTATCTTGAATTGGCAAGATGAAATGACTTTCCATGGATGATAAGAAAAAATAAAAAAATGACTATTATGTAGGATTATGCTTAGCACCCAGAGGATATTGAGATGGTGTCACTATCGTTAGCATAGACCGATTTTCTAGAAGTAACCTCCTTAGTCATCACCTATTTGACCCCATAGGATGATTATTCACATAGATATTAGTTGAGGATGCACCTAAGCTAGAAGTTCATGGTTCTTACCTTGCAAGCAGGACAACCCTTTTCGATGTGGGAGACACCGGGGATCATGTTATAGCTCACATAGTCTCTATGTCGGTTGAGGATACTTACCACATTAATAATGAACTAAGGTTTCTTCAAGAAGTATCTAATATGTATTCTAAGAGTTCAAATGATATTTGTTTTCATTGACTAAGTTCTATTACTTATGTTTTATAACCCTCTTATATCATGTTTTAGCTTTGTCAATTTCATGTCATGAAATGTCCTCTATTAGCATGATTTAAATGTTTTATGCATAGCTATCATACTTCGTACATCATTTTGTAATAATTCATACTCTTGCCTACATTTCTCCAAAGGTAGGTGTGACGACCCAGGGGTATAGCCTAGAAGTAACACGGCGTACTTGACCCTGAAGGGGTCTTAACCAAGCCTTTAGAGTATCATGAACATAAAATAATAGAAAATACAAAAATTTAAAACTTTCCTTTATAATCAAAATCATCTTTATAAAAGCAAGCAGAAGTCTTTCTATACTTTCTTTCTAACCATCTAATATGATTTTTAGGATAAAATCTTGAATGGAAGTCTTGGGGTGAAGCCCATTTAAAATTCTAAATCATAAAGAAATGATATAAAGGAAAATAATGGGTTTGTTCTCAAAACTATGAGGACTCACCAAATCTTCAACTCTTCTTGCTCCTAAACCTACCCCTCAAAGGAAGTCAATATCAGAAATCCTATATTTTATTAGAATGAAGGCAAAGTATGCGTTAGTACAAAATGTACTAAGTATGATATCTATCATAAGCTCATAAGACCATATCAAAATAGTTAGTCAACATAAGACATAAGCATAAGATATAGTAACTTGTTCATAAGCATAGTCTATAACATAAGCATCATATAATCATAAGTCAGCATAAGACATAGTAAATGATCATAAGAGATACATCATATTCATGACATAGTCTTTACTTAGACTTTCATGTGTACATTCTTCTACCTCTAGTCTTTCATATTACAAGAGAACTATTTCACAAGACACCTCAAAGCATACTTGTGGAAGGAAAAAATAGCATCCCATAATACCATCACCGCTAAGTACCTCTTTTTGATCATTCTTAGGCATAGTTCACGTTCATAGTCAACCCATAGTTTTCATACAATAAGAGCACTATACTGTTAAGTAACCTTAAAACACACTTGTGCAATGCATGTATGGCATCCCATACTACCCCACACACTAAACATGTCCTTGGATTCACTCTATTCATGCTTACCATTCATAAGTGTCATTGCAGACCTACTTCATATCGACAAAGATATATCAACTGAAGTCAATCATATCATGCAAGACAACTATAGCAAAAATACAATCTAAGCATACATCACATAAGAGAACACTTCATAAGTAACTTCAAGTCATACTTGTGCAATGTATGAATGACATCCCATACTACCATCCTCACTAAGTACTTCATTAGGCTATCATACTCAATGCCTATTAGCTATCATTTTTGTCACGCCTTGAGCTACTCGAGACACGAACACGAGACCTAGGATCACGAGTAACCCCAAGCTAACCCTACTGGCATAATCATGAGCATATTAAATATAAACTGAATCATAAAACTGTGCGGAAGCTAAATAATAAGAGATACTGGAAATGATGGGGAATACCCATATACTTTATGAATATATGAAATTTGAAAGTTTAATACAAGAAAATTATCAAACTTAAATACTAAGCTGAATCTAACTATGTCCGAAAATAAGCCTCTAAATTGACTAGAAAAGTTAGGAAATGCCCCAACTAGATCTAGCAAAGCTTAAACTAAAGACTAAAAGCGATAAAGATAAACATGTCAGTAGTCCTCGAAGAATGAAAATTCACTACTAATGCTTCTAAACTGAAGCTCGGAAACTGATCTAAGCATGATTTGGATGATGAGAACTTGAACCTATATCACGAGAAGATGTAGCGCAGAGTATGTGTTATTACTTGAAAGGTACTAAGCATGAAAGATATAGTAACACTGAAATAAACATATAACTGAACAAATAATAAGTCACGAGTATAATATGAACATGATATAGATATGTGAATACTGAGCTAACTTAATGCAATGAACAAATGATGCTGAGGCTCAATACTGACTATATTGACATGTGGTCAATGCAATGAAGTCTGACTAAATTGTAGGAGTTAATAATAACCGATAACAAAACCACATGAGCTTAACGTGGATTCTAATGTATAGGCCCCATCAATAGGACCTAATACACCCCACCAAAGGTGTAGAGGCTTGTTAGCATGATTGCTAATATGATGCCCACGGAGGGGGCTTACTACCTCAACTATAGGGGTGTCACCATGGTCTGTCATCAAGACCATAGACAGTGAAGGTGCCCGTGGTCTGATTCTTGGGCCCGGTGACTTCCAAGTCATGACTACGGGTAGGTCAACGGATCGTGAACTCCATCACGGTCCATGAACCTAGCCGTAGTTCACTACTTCAGGTAATTTTTATTGCAATTTTTTTCTGGGTATGATTTTTGAGATGTTAAAATTCTTGACTATCAAAGAATAACACCTTACTAGGCTAGACCTAACTACCTTGGAAATCACACTATCAAGTGAAACCAAGCTATACAAGAAAAACTACAAGGATATGACAATACTAATACATGCTACCCTTGGGGAAGTGTGTATCCTCACACCTAAGTTATCCTTAGGGAGTGTGTATCCTCAACCCTAAGCTACCATTAGGAAGAGAGTATAAGTAATCATTCCCAAGCTACCCTTAGAATAGTATGACATCTCAATCCTAAGCTATCCTAAGGTGAGTATAAGTTCTCCATCCTAAGCTACATCCGAATGATCTTGGCCTAACCAAGTCATGCTACCATGAAGGCCTTTTAACAATGCTAGTTCAAGCTACCCTTAGGAGAGTATATCCTCAATCCTAGTCTACCATGCCTATACTAATTCAACCTACCATGAAAAACATCCTACAAATGCTAATTCAATCTAACCTTAGAAGAGTATGAATCCTCCATCCTAAGCTACCATCAGAACTCCTAACTCATGCTACCTAGGTCAAACTATGCATGAAGGGATCATATATCACAACTTCAAGCTATTCTATTCTAACATAAAATGATTCCTTTCAGATGATTAGCCTTTCAATCTAAAACCATTCTATATGAGAAAACCATTCTCAATCTACATACAATCATTCATATAGTACTAGGTAGGTTAGGAGAATAGAAGCCTTCCACAACAACCCAACACACTAGTGTACTCATTTTATGCAAGTTATATCTTAAAAATAGGCTTACTCTAGAAGCCCTAGGGATCATCGTCTTTGATTTCAAGCCCTACCTTCAAGCTTTACTCTATAATCATCGTATTGGTCTAGATCATAAGACATATTAGTCACAAGCCCTAATCATAGGCAATTTTATTCATAATTCATCATAACGTCTCAAGTTCATTCAATACTACTCATTATCTAACATACATTCATCAATATAGAATCAATTCATGATTAAATGTATCTATTGTTGAAAAATTGCTATTCATAGACTTAATTCTAGAGGATTACCTTGAACCTTTAATTTCACCTTTCATGTCATAAACCCACATAACTCAAATTCATCAATTATGACTAGGGTAACCATGACAAACATATAATATCATTATTATATCATGAATCAACACTAAATTCACCATAACAAGTATTATCCAACTAATTGGAATCATACCCAAAGTAAACCCACACATTGGAAGTAACCCTAGCTTAGATTGGGGTTCTTGTTTACAATTGGGAAGAACTAGGGGACTGTGTGGGTGGAAGAACCCGTAGATGAATATGCTACACATACCTTGATTCAAAGCCTAGCTAAATCTGCAAAATATGGAGGAATTTTGACCTACATTGCTTCCCTTCTTCTTCTTCACTTCTAGAGAGGGAATTTTCTTGAGTGGAAAAGTTAGTTATGATTTGGGTTGGGGAATTTATTGAAGTGTTAAGGTTTTTTTGTAACTTAATAACCCTTATATAGTCCTAATAAATCAATTTAAACCGACCCTACACTAAACTAACTAGAATAGGAGTTAACTAACCTTACCCTCTCTTTAGCTGTACTAGATAAATTGGCAGCCTTGACCCACGTTCATGACCTACGTTCCGTAGGTTGTCCTATTGACCATCCTACAGGTCCTTAGGTCATTACCTACAGCTTAAAAACTCAAAATAACAAGGTCTTGACCCATAATATGGAGCTACAAAGCGTGGATGGACTTACACCCCGTAGGTGCCATCCGTAGCTGACCAAAAAGTGTAGATTTAGGGACTATTTTTGGTGTCCTCCTCAAGGACGCCATGAGTGGTCCTTGAGGGGTCGTACCTTGATGCCCTAGCGCTTAAATCTTCATTCTAAGTACGGGAATCATTTTTACGACTTAAACCCTCTCATCAATCTCTAAAATTTTGATGAAAAAATCTAGAACTCTTTAGTTTAACTTACTAGTTTTTGAGGTGTTACAGTAGGTCTGATAGTCAGGTTTTTCTGTTTCTTGGCTAGTGGTTGAATACAAGGTTCCCAAACTTTGGAGAGTCCTCATGATTCGAGGATGGATTTTTTGATTATTCAGTTTTCTTTCTTATTTCCAGTTTTGGACATGATGTATGGGCTAGGACTTTTCATTCTATTATACTAGATGGCTAATAAGACAAGTTTTTTAGACATCTGCTTTTTCTTTTATAAAAGTATTGAACTTGAAATGTTGTTTTACTTCTATTATTCTATTTCTTTTGTTATGAATGATATGTGGATTTTATGAGGTCTCTGAGAGTCCTATACATCATGATACATCTAGCGGTACTCCTGGATCGTGACAATATCACATTGACCCGTACGAATCTGGCATTTTCCATAAACAAGGTTTGCCAATTTATGAACTCTCCTAGTAAATATCAATGGGATGTGGTTAATGTCATGACCCAGGGTACCCTCAAGATGTAATATGGTGTATAAAAACCCGAAGGACTCTATACAAACCACTTAGCTCCCATAACATAAGAAATAGAACAATAAGAGTAAAGCGATAGTCGAGAACGTTTAATAAAAATAAAACGAAAGTCTAAAACACTTGTCTCATCATAGCCATCTAATATAAAAGAATGAAATTGAGCCTTGCCCATACTTCATGTCCAAAAGAGAGAAATACATGAAATAAATTAAGAATAATAATGTCCGACCTAGAATCATGAGGACTCATCAAAGCTCGAGAATCAATCAAATCACCCACTAGCCATAAAACTAGGAACCCTAAATATCTGACCCTACATTTGGGAAACGCGCAGACAAGAGTATGCGTTAGTATAAATAATGTACCACGTATGATAACCATGCATAAAATATTTAAATTATGCTAAAAGGGACATTTAATTTTAAAACATGCAATTGACCAAGCTAAAACATGATATTAGAGAGTTAGAAAACATAAATAATTGGTCAATGCAAGCTAACTTCATCTTTAAAACCTTTGGACTCAAAACTGATACTTCTTAAAGTAACCTTAATTCATTATTAGTTATGTAGAATTATACTTTACGACATGTAATACCATGTGAGCTATTAGCATGGAACCGGTGTCTACCCCACACCAAAAAAGAGGTGTCCTACTTGCAAAGGTAAGAGCATACACTTCTAGATATTGTGGATCCACTAGCTAATGTCTATCTGAGACAACATCCTATGGCGGCACATAGTTATGGGATAAGAAAATTTCTACAAAAAATAAACCCACCTCTACTCACGGGGGAGATTCCATTTCGTGAGATTGCTTATAGAAACTCGACCTCTACTAAAGGGAGAGCTTCCATCTCATCATCTATATCCACTTGGCGCTAAGCATAAATACCATGTTATAGTCTTCTCTTACTTGACTTTATTAATCATAGAAATGTGCCCTTGGATAACCAAACCAAGCTAGTTCATTAGGATAACTCTTACTCTTTGATTCAAACCTATGAATCCTTTTTATGTGAGAAAACATTTCACATCATGTTTATGAGAATATCCATTCACAACACAACATCGTCTTTCACACTTTAATCTCAAAGTACTCTTAAAACATTTGCATGTATTTCCCACTTTCAATTACTAATGCTTAGAAAACATGGGTTATATATGTATTTCATCATAAATACATGTAAATCTTGCAATACATGCTTAATTTCATAAAACTAATCTTCCTTGAAGATCAAAATCCCACATTATATTATTCATAACTTGAGAACATGGGATTACATGGGTTCATGGGGAAATCATAATTAAATCATAGTATTTCACTAACTCATGATTAAGAGATCATAATTCAATTATTTAAATCAATATTGAAGAGAACCCATGATGATTAAAGAAAATCCTAACTCAATAGGAATTTTACCTTTTGAAATAGAGGAATTTGGGAACTCCATGAATGTAAGGAATCCATGGATATAAACTATCATACCTTGAATCCAAATTCTAGCCTTTGATGGAGAAATTGAGACCTTAGCTTGAAACCCTAAGTTGAATCCTTCTTCCTTTTCAAGTTTTAGAGAGAGAAATATTTGGAGATGGGATTTTGTTTTCTTTCATAAATTTGGAAGAATGAATTAAATTGGTTAATTTGGGGGTTGAAAAATCTTATATAGGAGCCTTAGTGAAGGGTAAAACAACGTAGTATATGAACTAATTCATTAGGAAAATACCCAACTACCCCTGAAACTCAACTACCAGTAGTGACCCACGACCCACAAGTGACGAACCATGTATTAACCAGCAATCTGTCCCACATACTCGTGGTTGGTGGTCAGAGACTTTTTCTTGGACCTACGAACCTTGGACCACATATCATGGACTCACCTACGGGCCTACCTATGATGCGTAGTTCAACCTATGAGTCGCAGCTGACCTGTGTGGATGACATTTGTATATTTTGAATTTTTCTATGCTTTCTTTTTTTGAATATGGGTTGTTACAATATCTCCCCCTTGGGACCATTCGTCCTCCAATGAGATTCAAAGTTGTTCTAAAAGAGTGGGATAGGAACTAACAACTCAACCTGCAATGCAATGCATACAACAAATGAGGAACTATCGATTCCAAGCAAGGATGTTCACAAGACATCATTAGAGGACTGAATTTAACTCTATCATTCTATAATGCATACAATGCACATAAATAAGTAAGAAGCATGAACTCCAAAATCATCATACCCAAATGCATTATAAGGAAGTAGGAACTATATCTAGCAACCGAATATGCATGAATCTTCAAAATTATATATTTTAATGGAGAAACTTCCTTTTCCAAGCTAAAAGCATGCTCAAAACAATCTCATGAAGCTCATATATTATTCGATCTCAAAAAGAATATCTAAAGCATGTTCATAAATTAATCTCAAAAATTCTATAGGCAAATCATACTCAATGTAAAACAACATGAGGAAAATCAATCATATAAACTCATTTTCTTTCAAAACACTAGTTTTCATGAATTTGCATCACGTAAGGAAATCATGGAAATACATAAAAACACATGATCCCTAAACAAGGACAACCCAAGAGGAACCCATTACCTCAAGCTAGAATATGAGTAGAAGGAAAGAGATCGGAATATCGTGTTATGGGATATTATATCGATCTCCCAAGTGTCACCCTCAACTAACTGATTCCTCCACAACGCTTTAGCCGAAGCTATTTCCTTGTTTCTTAACTTCTTGACTTGACGATCTAAAATATCAACCGCAACTTCTTCATAAGAAATACTTTCATCAACTCCAACAATTGTAGAGGAAATATGGATGTAGGATCTCTAATAAATTTCTTAATCATATAGACATGGAAAATGGGATGCACTATTGCCAACTCATTCGACATGTCTTACTCATAAGCAACCTTACCAACACGCCTCAAAATATGGTATGGGCCTACATACCTGGGAGTAAGCTTCCCCTTCTTACAAATCCTCATTACAACCTACATCAATGAGATTTTAAAGTAAACCCAATCATTAGCATAAAGCTCTAGATCCTTTATTCTCACATCGACATAGGACTTTTGCTGACTTTGAGCCGTTTTCAACTTCCCTTTATAAGACAAAATTTCTCCATGGGTTCCTGTATCAATGTAGGACCTATCAAGGCAACTATACCCACCTTAAGCCATCCTATGGGAGATATACACCTCATACCACATAGGTCCTAAAATAGAGCCATATCGATACTCAAGTGATAACTATTATTGTAAGCAAACTCAATTAATGACAAATGGTTGTCCCAATTGGCCTTAAAATCGATCACACAATCCCTTAACATATCTTCCAAAGTTTGGATAATACGCTCCGCTTTACTATCAGTTTGGAGATGAAAAGTCGTGCTAAGATTAATTGTAGTGCCAAGACCCTTTTGGAATGTCTTTCAAAATTGAGAAGTGAATTGGGTACCACGATCGGAAATAATGGACAAAGGCACTCCATGCAATTTTACCAAATCTCACAAGTACATCTTGTCATAGTCCTCAGCCTAATAGGAAACCTTAACATGAAGGAAATGTGTCAATTTCGTCATCTGATCTACTATTAACCAAATTGAATCATGTTGTCGTCATGTGTGGCTAAGCCAACCATAAAGTCCATATTCAAGTCTTCACACTTCCAAGTAGGAGTGCTAATATATTGGGACAAACATCCCGGTTTTTGATGCTCAACCTTTACTTGTTAGCAATTTGGACACTTAGCCACAAATCCTGTAATATGCTTCTTCATCCCATTTCACCAATAGACCTCTCGTAAATAACGATACATCTTGGTGGCTCCCGAGTGAATGGATACTGCCAACTATGATATTTAGACAAGATTTAATTCCTCAAGTATTCCACATTTGGAACATATAAGCGATCTTTATATGTAAGCACACCATCTCCCACTTGGAGAAAGCCTCAACAAATTTCTTAAGCACCGCCTCTTTCAATTCTACCAAAATTGGTTCAAGATTTTTTTTGACTTTTACATCCGTCACAAAAGACGATTTGGAACCATAACACCACCCTTGGTTAAAACCACTATTTTAACACCTAATCGAGCCAATGTATGAATATCTCGAACAACTATTTCTTTTCTTTCTCAATATGAGCCACACTACCCATAGATAAACGACCAAAAGCATCTGTTACCACATTAGCTTTATCGGGGTGATAAAAAACACTCATGTCATAATCTTTCAATAAATCAAGCCACCTTCTTTGGTGAATATTCAAATATTTGTGATTAAACACATATTGCAAACTCTTGTGATCGGTAAATATATCTATATGTACTCCATACAAATAATGTCTCCAAATCATTAAGCAAATGTAGCATTCCAAAAAATCATGTCTAATGAAGAGCCAGTATGACCTTAGGATAGCCTATTAAGGGTACATAGGCACCCTAATGCCCAATATTAAGAAATATTGGGCATAGTATAGAAAAATTGGTTAAGGGATATTAGCCAATTTTCTATATACGAATAAGAATTATACTTTTTTGGTTGTCATACCCCAATCCAAGATTGATGTTCAATAAATGTACCTGCAATAAAGACCCTAAGCTAAAAGAAAATCCGTTATGAATAGTTTCACACAAAGTACTAGGCATCTAAGTGTCAAGCCTAGTACTATTCCACATGACCATTTAAAATGATCATGTAAATTAAGCAGTGCCCAAGGACATAATGAGGGTCCTTGGGACAATAAGTAAACATTCCCAAATGGATCATAAATAATAGTTAGTTAGGGAAGTGAAACCAACCCATGTGCAAGCACATGTGCAAGACATGTGAATAAGATGCCAAAGGAGGGGACCACCCTAACCAAATTTGGTTAGGGTAGTTAGGGGGGAAAACGTGCACAAGGGACCACTCCATGTGGGGCCTAACCTGCCTAACAATTCTAGACTCTAACCTACTGCCCTAAATAACTAAATAACCTAGGACTAATCGAATTGGACCCATTAGTGCACCCGACAACCTAGGACCAAAACTGGGTTGAACCTAACCTATAACTAGTTAAAGAGACAACTTTGTACCTAACCTAGATGGTCCAAAAGGTTAGTTATGGTCCTATAAATTAAGGGGTACTTTATTAAATCTCCTAGGTTAAGTAATTAATTTATTTAGTAAATTAATTAATTAATTTAAAAGGTCTAAAACCAAAACTACAAAGGAAATTTTCAGATTTTGGTTAAAACAAGAAAGGGACAACCTAGTACCTAACCTAGAATGGTCCAAAGATTTAGTTAAGGTCCTAAAAACTTAGGGATACTTTAGTAAGTACCCTAATCTACTTAATTAATTAATTTATCAGCTTAATAAATTAATTTAAAGGGTCAAAACCGAAATCACAAAGAAGTTTCAAGATTTCGGCTGAGACAAGAAAAAGACAGCCTATTATTTAACCTAGGATGGTCCAAAGGATTAGTAATGGTTATAACGACTTAATGGTACTTTAGTAATTACCCTAGGTTAGTTAATTAATTAAATTATCCATTTAATTAACTTAATTAAAGGTGTCAAACCGAAATTCTTATATTAACCTAGTATAATGCAACAAACATCCTTGTACTTAACCTAGGATGGTCCTAAAGAGTTGATTATGGTTCCAATGACTTAGGGGTACTTTAGTACTTACCCTAGGTCCCTAAATTAATTAAATTAAAGATTTAATTAATTATATATAAAGTCAAAATATTTACCTAAACCATAGTCAACACAAAAATTTCAGATTATAGGTCAAGTCAACATTCTCCTATGTTTAGTCAACTTAGGAGGGTTTTTTTAGTAATTAGTTAATTAATTTATTTAATTAACTTATTAAACACTAAGTTGAATAAGTCAATGTCAGTTCCTAAACCTAAAAACTACGTTCAAAATCAAATAAATACACGACTAAAACAAGAAAACAAGCGTGAGAGAAAATGTGAACAAAACGTTAGAAAAAAACAGAAAATTTCCTAGACGATTTTCAAGGTTTCTTCAAGGTTCGTTCAAGGTGGTATTCATAGATTAAGTTCTACTTAAGGTATGGGTTTTTGTCCTGGAATTCTTTCTCCAAGAGAATTTTCCTTCGAATGATTCACAAGATCTTTAAAACTAGGGTTGTTCCCGTCGTTCTCGTCGAACTTCCCTTCCCTAGTATCCTTTTCGATTTCAATGTTGAATAGGTTAGAGATCATGTTGTTGTTATGTGGTGATGGATGTTCTTAACATGTATTTTTCTTTAATGATGAGTATCGAATGAACTTATGAAGTTGTAATTGCGTAAAATTAATATTATCATGATAATTAAGGATCGATAATATACTAAGTTAAGTCCGTGATGTGTTAAGTGAATGTGTGTTATTGGCGTAATGTTGACTTGCTGTTGTTGTGATGTTATAAAGATTTTAAATCCATCAAATGTTAATATAATGTTGTCCAATATGTTCTTAAAATGTTACACTAAAATCCATAAACTAAGAATTGGCTCAAAGACATCTATGAAATCATATCTTGAATAAGTTGGCTATCTGGTTCCAATAAAGTCGGCTAGCTCTATTTGGTCAAAATGAATATATATGCTAATGGCTAGGAACTTATTTAAATGATTAAAAGATTTGCTAAGGTTTCATATATATGGCAATTTAAATATGAACATACATAAAAATTGGCTTATGCCAAACAGGATGAATTTGCTAGTCTAACATCCCAAATCTTGATCCAATTCTAATAATATGCCAATTCTTGTGTAGTAAGAGTATCAAATATATATTAAGCACTTCTAAATTAATATCAATGAATCCATAACCAAGGGCATGACATTAATTGGGACAACTCCCAAGATGCTCCACAAGAATGAACTTCGAACACATGAAACTCATTGAATGAAGTGCTCATCGTCCATAAAAGGTGATATGAAGCTACTACACTAAAGTAAGTAAGTAACGTGAGTTATAACATAATTAAAGAGGTATAAATTAAGTAAGTGACCAGAATGGGGTGTTAAAGGAAGTGAGACAAGTCTTACTTACACCAAAGCTAATTTGTTAAAAGAATACTAACGAATGAAGGTGTTAGAATGTGTGAAACTAGTCTCATTAACACCTAAGGATGATATGTAAGGATAATTCACATTCATTAATGTAAATTAAGGATGATATGAAAGAACAATTCACATTTCATCAATGTAAAGTAAGGATGACCAGTCATCAATTGAGTAAGTAAATCTCAATCTAGAAGGAAGCCTCCATAATGCTTGCGTCAACAATAAAAGATGATGAAAGTAACATTCATGTAAAAAGGGTTGAGTAAATAATATGTATGTAATGAAATGATGAAACCCTAGAAGGGTTAAGTAAGAGTGTGAAACACACTAAATGGCCAAGTGCATTGGCATATGATGAAATGAACATTCACGTAAAAGGGATGAGTAATTATGAAAAGCAAATGTGCTAATGCTAATGAATGTGGTGACAATATGATAAGATGCTAATGTCTAAGATGAGAGAAATCTCAAATGAGCCTAAGTAAATGTTACTAAAATGTTCTCACCTATGAGAGTGTAAAGATAATGAAGAGACCAGTCTCTATGTCCGCACTAATGAAAGTATTGAGATTGATGTATACTTAATACTAATTATGAGATGATAAATCATCTATTGTGCTATGTCTCATACTAGAAGCCAGCTTCCATGACGTATGAGTTGAATGAAATGAAACTTTATACTGAGCACCGATAGGATAGCTGTGAGCGGTGATGCTTTCTTTCGGGAAGGGCGGAGGTTCACGTAACTCTCATGAGATGAGACTATCCGGCATGCCGGGTATGGGTCTCCTTATATCTCCTAGTCTTTGAACCTTACTGCCAATATAGGGATCTGGCGGGTTCAATTACCATGTACGCTAGAATGTTTTGGGTCACTTTGGCCAGTGATTCCACCTCTTTTCGATATGGGGTGGACACTGTATTTCATGATGCTCACATGATCTATGTAGGTTAAGGTTGGAGTTCCTCAAAGTATGAAAGATAATGAAATGAACCATACCGAAGGTGTTTGTGCAAGACAATCAGGAGGTGGAATCAGATTTAAGTAATCACATTAGGTCATTCTTGGTCATTGCACTTCACAATCCCGAAGAGTCTTAAAATTCATCCTTGGTATGTTACATCAGCCTACGAATGAATGAAATGAATAATGTGAAGTACGAATGAACGAATGAAGCAGACTCTGTGTTTGCTAAAGAAGGCCCTCGGGTTAAGGTCCCATATGTTGGGCGCTCACTTGAGAGGTATTATGCTACATCAATGATTCCAAAGTCTCGTGGATATGAAATGTATTATATATAAAACATGAAAATAATGAAATGAATGGCATGATCAATAGAGAATTGCTTACGGAAGGTAATTAATATATAGTGTAAAGAATGACTCACTATAAGGTAGGGAAATCATTCCTTAGTCATTGGATTACTTACATCGATTCATTGTGGGTATGGGACTACAATAATCATTTCACTTGTAAGTAAAACATAGGAACAAAAGAGATATTGAACTACACAACAACAAAAAGAAAAACACGGAAAAATAATCTAAGTGTACAAAGAGGAGCTCTCGTCCTAAGAGGATCAAAATCTCAAATCTTCGCCCAAGTTGTTCTAAAATTATGTGGATGATACTAATGTTTTGTAATCATATAGAAAATGAGCTGTGTGCTTTGAATGCATTAAAATACATCATATTCATACCACAATTCACATCTAACGATTTAGAAAAGTCTAATCACTAGGCTTTCCAGAAAGAGCATGTCGTTTAGGAAGAGCTTTCTTTGATCATGCATAGCCTTATGTGCATGTGTGCATACACCTATACTTAGTACAAGTACTAACCCCTACTATTTACTATTTTATAGATGCAGGTTAAGGGACAGATTGACGACTATTGCAACGGTTTGGACATCAGCGTTTCTCGAGACCATTTGGTAGGTCGTCTTGATTTCGAGGATGCTACAGTTTTAGTCTAGCCTTAGTGTTAGACATAGCTAGTGGATGTTATCCCTTGCTTTTATTTCATACATTTAATCAAAGCTTTGTAATAAGGCCATTTTGGCAAACTACTATGATATGTTATTCTTTGATTTGAATTAGTTCCGCAATTGTTAGATGGTTGTTTCTTTATGTTGAGCTTAGTATATGATGAATTCATGAAATAACTATATGTAGTCTATGTATACTTCACACGTTTAAAAGTTTTAAATTTTCCGCTAAAATTATCCATACGAATGTGATGAATGCAAGATGAGGCTTGTCTGCGACCTCTGAGAGGTCGACGACGCCGGTTGCGATTCGGATTCCAGAATCCGGGTCGTGAAAAACTTGGTATCTGAGCATGAGGTTAAATAACCTAGGATCTAAATCTCATCACAACCACGTTACGTAGTTTCTAGCTTATGGTTGTGAAGTGTGCCACAATCATGACTTAGAGACTACGCGATGATAGGAAATTCTCCATTCTTCTACTCTTTATCGTGCTATCTAGAGCTTTGAATTTTTGTGTCATTCTAAGTATCTAACTTCCTTCTTGTGTGAGCACGTATAGGGATACACACAATAATTAGAATGTCCAAGTGGTCTAAGGCGCCAGAATCAAGATTTAGCCTTCTCAAGAAAGGGCCATAATGGAAATGCCCAACGTGGACGAAAGACGTGTGGTGAGTGTGGTTGTTCGCTTGGAGGTGAATGCATGGTAATGTCTAAAAGCCTTCTATGAGTATTGATGAGGAGGAGAAGGATAAGTTGGCTGCATACCAACTCAAGATTATGGCTTATACATGGATTTTCTTCATAAGTGTTATGCTATAATAGACTATAGAAACAGGGTAGTAAGATTTCAGTTTCCAAATGAGTTTGAGTTGAGATGGAAAGGGCGTGGTTCAAATCCAACAAGCCAAATAGTTTCAATCCTAAGGCAAACAAGATGTTATGTAAGGGGTTAGGAGTCAATGAGAACCTTTCTTACGAAGAGTTTTCCCCTGAAATTTCAGATTGCCAAGTGAAACGGTTGAGGAACAAGGAGGTTGCCTCCGTAAAAGTATTATGGGGGAACCACCTTGTTGAGGGAGAAACATGGGAGGCGGGGGATGATATGAGATCCCGTTACCCTTATTTGTTCAAATATTGAGGTTAGATTTACTCTTCATAAGTCTGGTTTTATGTTTAAGAAACTCTAAGTTTTAGTGCATTAGCCGATCTGGTTGAAAGTCCCTAATCGTATGTCTTGTAATAGCACTATGTGAGTTAAAATTAAGTCATGTTTGCATTTCATGTTGCTGTTTTTGTGTAGCATAGACATGATTTTTGTATTGCATGAGTTGTGGTGTTCATTAAGTTAAGTGCGGTTGAGAGGAAAATTCCTCAATCTCAAAAATAGAGCTTCAAATAATCTTGAATGATATGCATCATCCTAATAAGTGTGAATTAGGTATTCACAAAAGAGAAACGTTTAAGTACGACAAACTAAGTCACCCTCTTTGTTTAAATGATATATAAGTGTCATTTGGGGATGATGTTCCTTTGGGGGGGGGGGACAATGTAACATTCTGGAAAATCATATGTCTAATGAAGAACCAGTATGACCTTAGGATAGCCAATTAGGGGTACATAGGCACCCAATGCCCAATATGGAGAAATATTAGGCATCGTATAGAAAAATTGGCCAAGGGATATTTACCAATTTTCTATATACCAATAAAAATTATACTTTTTGGGTTGTCATACCCCAATCCAAGATTGATGTTCAATAAATGTACCTGCAATGAAGACCCTAAGCTAAAAGAAAATCTGTTATCAATAGTTTCACACAAAGTACTAGGCATCCAAGTGTCAAGCCTAGTACCATTCCACATGACCATTTAAAATGATCATGTAAATTAAGTAGTGCCCAAGGACATAGTCAGGGTACTTAGGACAATAAGTAAACATTCCCAAATGAACAATAAATAATAGTTAGTTAGGAAAGTGCAACCAATCTATGTGCAAGCACATGTGAAAAACATGTAAATAAGCTGCCAAAGGAGGGGACCACCCTAACTGAATTCGGTTAGGGTAGTTAGGGGGAAAAACGTGCACAAGGGACCACTCTATTTGGGGCCTAACCTCCGTACCAATTCTAGACTCTAACCTACTTCCCTAAATAACGTAGGACTAACCGAATTGGACCCATTAGTGAACCCAACAACCTAGGACCAAAACCGTGTTGACACTAACCTAGTACTAGTTAAAGAGACAACTTAGTACCTAACCTAGGATGGTCCAAAGGTAGTTATGGTCCTATCAACTAAGGGGTACTTTATTAATTCCACTAGTTTATGCAATTAATTTATTTATCAAATTAATTAATTAATTTAAAATGGCTAAAATCAAAACTACAAAGGAAATTTTCAGATTTTGGTTAAGAAAAGAAAGGGACAACCTAGTACCTAACCTAGAATGGTCCAAAGAGTTAGTTAAGGTCCTAACAACTTAAGGATACTTTAGTAAGTACCCTAGGCTACTTAATTAATTAATTTATCATCTTAATTAATTAATTTAAAGGGTCAAAACCGAAATCACAGAGAAGTTTCAAGATTTCGGTTGAGACAAGAAAAAGACAACCTAGTATTTAACCTAGGATGGTCCAAAGGATTAGTTATGGTTATAACGACTTAAGGGTACATTAGTAATTACCCTAGGTTACTTAATAAATTAAATTACCATTTAATTAATTAAATTTAAGGGTTCAAACCTAAATTCTTATGCTAACCTAGTATAATGCAAGAAACATCTTAGTACTTAACCTAGGATGGTCCTAAAGGGTTGGTTATGGTTCCAATGACTTAGGGGTACTTTAGTACTTACCCCAGGTCCCTAAATTAATTAAATTAAGGATTTAATTAATTAATATAAAGTCAAAATGTTGACCTAAACCATAGTAAACACCAAAATTTCAGATTTTAGGTCAAGTCAACATTCTCCTATGTTTAATCAACTTAGGAGGGTTTTTTTAGTAATAGGTTAATTAATTTATTTAATTAACTTATTAAACCCTAAGTTGAATAAGTCAAGGTCAGTTCCTAAACCTAAAAACCACGTTCAAACTCAAATAAATACACGACTAAAACCAGAAAACAAGCGTGAGAGAAACAGTGAAAAAAACGTAAGAAAAAAACAAAAAATTTCTTAGACGATTTTCAAGGTTTCTTCAAGGTTCGTTCAAGGTGGTCTTCGTAGATTAAGTTCTACTTAAGGAATGGGTTTCTATCCTGGAATTCTTTCTCCAAGAATATTTTCCTTTGAACAATTCACAAGATCCTGAAAACTAGGGTTGTCCCCGTTGTTCTCGTTGAACTTCCCTTCCCTCGTATCCTTTTCGATTTCAATGTTGAATAGGTTAGAGATCACATTGTTGGTATGTGGTGCTGACTGTTCTTAACATGTATTGTTCTTTAATGATGAGTATCTAATGAATTTATGAACTTGTAATTGTGTAAAGTTAATCTTAACATGATAATTAAGGATCGATAATATGCTAAGTTAAGTCCATGATGTGTTAAGTTAATATGTGTCTCTGGCTGAATGTTGACTTGATGTTGTTGTGATGTAAAAACCATCAAATGTTAATATAATGCTTTCTAATATGTTCTTAAAACGTTACACTAAAATCCATAAACTAAGAATTGGCTCAAAGACATCTATGAAATCATATCTTGAATAAATTGACTATCTGGTTCCAATAAAGTTGGCTAACTCTATTTGGTCAAAATGAATATATGCTAAGGCTACGAACTTATTTAAATGATTAAAAGATTGGCTAAGGTTTCATACATATGGAAATTTAAATATGAACATATGTAAAAATTAGTTTTTCTAAAAAGGTTGCATTTGCTAGTCTAACATCCGAAATCTTGAGCCAATACTAATCATATGCCAATTCTTGTGTAGTAAGAGTATCAAGTATATATTAAGCACTTCTAAATTAATATCAATGAATCCATAACCAAGGGCATGACATTCAATGGGACAAATCCCAAGATGCTCCACAAGAATGAACTATGAACTCATGAAACTCATTGAATGAAGTGCTCATCGTCCATAAACGGTGATATGAATCTACTACACTAAAGTAAGTAAGTAACATGAGTTATAACATAATTAAAGGGGTCAAAATTAAGTAAGTGACCAGAATGAGGTGTTAAAGGAAGTGAGACAAGTCTTAATTACACAAAAGCTAATTTGTTAAACGAATACTCACGAACGAAGGTGTTAGAATGTGTGAAACTAGTCTCATTAACACCTAAGGATGATATGTAAGGACAATTCACATTCATCAATGTAAATTAAGGACGTTATGAAAGAACAATTCACATTTCATCAATTTAAAGTAAGGATGACCAGTCATCAATAGAGTAAGTAAATCTCAATCTAGAAGGAAGCCTCCATAATGCTTAAGTCAACACTAAAAGATGATGAAAGGAACATTTACGTTAAAAGGGATGAGTAACTAAGATGTATATAATGAAATAATGAAACCCTAGAAGGGTTAAGTAAGAGTGTGAAACACACTAAATGGCCAAGTGCATTGGCATATGATGAAATGAACATTCACGTAAAAGGGATGAGTAATTATGAAAAGCAAATGTGCTAATGCTAATGAATGTGGTGACAATATGATAACAGGCTAAGGTGAAAGATGAGATCAATCTCAAATGAGCCTAATTAAATGTTACCAAAACGTACTCACCTATGAGAGTGTAAAGATAATGAAGAGACCAATCTCTGTACGCTCTAATGAAAGTATTGAGACTGATGTATACTTAATACTAATGATGAGATAAGAAATCATCTATTGAGCTATGATGTCCTCATACTGGAAACCAGCTTCCATGACGTATGAGTTGAATGAAATGGAACTTTATATTGAGCACCGATAGGCTAGCTATGAGCGGTTATGCCTTCTTTTGGGAAAGGCGGAGGTTCACGTAACTCTAATGAGATGTGACTGTCCGTCATGCCGGGTATGGGTCTCCTTATATCTCCTATTCTTCGAACCTGTACTGCCAATATAGGGATCTGGCAGGGTTCGATTCCCATGTGCGCTAGAATGTTTTGGTTCACTTTGGCCGGTGATTCCACCTCTTTTCGGTGTGGGGTAGACACTGGATTTCATGATGCTCACATGATGTATGTCGGTTAAGGTTGGAGTTCCTCAAAGTATGAAAGATAATTAAATGAACCATAACGAAGGTGTTTGTGCAAGACAATTAGGAGGTGAAATCAGATACAGGTAATGGCATTAGGTCATTCTTGGTCATTGCACTTCATGATCCCGAAGAGAGTCTTAAAATTCATCCTAGGTATAGCTGGTGTTTACATCAACCTACGAATGAATGAAATGAATAATGTGAAGTACGAATGAATGAATGAAGCAGACTCTATGTTTGATAAAGAAGGCCCTCAGGTTGAGGTCCCATATGTTGGGACCTCACTTGAGATGTCTTATGCTACATCAACGATTCCAATGTCTCGTGGATATGAAATGTATTATATATAAAACATGAAAGTAATGAAATGAATGACATGATCAATAGAGAATTTCTTATGAAAGGTAATGAATATATAGTGTAAAGAATTATTCACTATAAGGTAGGGAAATCATTCCTTAGTCCTTGGATTACTTACATCAATTCATTGTGGGTATGGGACTACAATGAATCATTGAAATTGTAAGTAGAACATAGGACAAAAGAATTATTGAACTACAAAACAAGAAGAAGAAAAAGACTGAAAAATAATCTAAGTAGACAAAGAGGAGCTCTCGTCCTAAGAAGATCAAAATCTCAAATCTTCGCCCGAGTTGTTCTAAAATTATGTGGATGATACTAATGTTTTGTAATAATATAGAAAATAAGTTGTGTGATTTGAATGCATTAAAATACATCATATTCATACCAATATTCACATCTAAAGATTTAGAAAAGTCTAGTCACTAGGCTTTCCAGAAATAACATGCTTTTAGGAAGAGCTTTCTTTGATCATGCATAGCCTTATGTGTATTTGTGCATACTCCCATACTTAGTGAAAGTGGTGTACTAACCCCTACTATTTACTATTTTATAGATGCAGGTTAAGGGACAGATTGATGACTCTTGCAACGGTTTGGACATCAGCGTTTCTCGAGACCATTTGGTAGGTCCTTTTCATTTCGAGGATGCTATAGTTTTAGTCTAGCCTTAGTTTTAGACATAGCTAGTGGATGTTGTCCCTAGAGTTTATTTCATACATTTAATCGAAGCTTTGTAATAAGGCCATTTTGGCAAACTACTATGGTATGTTATTCTTTGATTTGAATTGATTTCGCAATTTTTAGATGGTTGTTTCTTTATGTTGAGCTTAGTATATGATGAATTCATGAAATAACTATATGAAGTCTATGTATACTTCATACATTTAAAAGTTTTAAATTTTCCGCTAAAATTAGCCATACGAATGTGATGAATGCAAGATGAGGCTTGTCTGCGACCTCTGAAAGGTCAACGACGTCGGTTGCAATTCAGATTCTATAATCCGGGTCGTGACAGGAAAAATGAACGTCGCTAACTCAATAACCTTTCTATTTTGCATAAGCACATACCCTAGCTCTATCCTCGAGGTATCTCAAAAAACTACAAAGCCATATGTTCCTTTTGGGAAGGTCAATAACAGAGTTGAAGTAAGTCTATCTTTCAACTTTTCTCACATAATTCGGACCATATGAACTTAGCCTTTTTGTATCCAGAGTCATCAAAGGAGAGAAAATTGAAGAGAAACCCTCAACCCTTCTATAGTAGCCGGCTAAACCCAAGAAACTCTTAATATCGGGGGGATTTAGAGGTCTAGGCTAACTCTTGACCGCGGTCTTCTTAGGATCTACCTTAATACCATTATTCGAATCAATATGACCAAGGAAAGTTACGGTCCTTAACCAAAATTTACAGTTGCTAAACTTGGGAAAAAGTTGCTGATCCTTAGGAATTTTCAACACGATCCTCAAATGATCAGTACGATCACCCTCGCTTCTTGAGTAGATCAAAATATCATCAATGAATATAATCACAAACATGTCAACGTATTGTCTAAACACTCTATTTATCAAATCCATTAAAGCCGCCAAAACATTAGTCAACCCAAAGAAAACTTTCTAAAATTCATAATAACCATACCGAGTTTGAAACAACATCTTTAGAATTTCATCATCTTTCACCCTCAATTGATGATAACCCGACCGAAGATAAATTTTAGAGAAATAACTTGCCCCATGAAGTTGGTCAAAAAAATATCTATCCTTGGAAGAGAATAATTATATGTAATGGTCACCTTGTTCAATTGTCGATAATCGATACACATTCAGAGAGAACCATATCCTTCTTTCTCACGAACAAAATTGAAGCACCCCTTGGAGAGATACTTGGTCAAATGAAACCCTTATCCAACAAGTCCTTCAAATATTATTTAAACTCCTTAAGTTTTGCCAGAGCTATACAATTAGAAGGAACAAATATAGGTTATGTATCTGGGAGAAGGTCAACACCGAAGTCTATTTCCCTTTCGGAAGAAATATCAGGTAAGTCATTTGAGAAAACGTATAGAATGGGGACTGACTCGAGAGAAGGGGCTTTGGAATCTACATCCCTCAACCTTACTAGATAGTAAAAGCAACCCTTAGAAATCATTTTTCTAATCTTAGATAATAAACAAACTAACCCCCAAGCATAGAATTTCTCCTCTTCCACTCTACGATAAGTTCATTCGGAAACTGAGACTTGACTACACGAGTTATATAATCAATAGAAGCATAACATGAGCGCAGCCAATCCATATCCAAGATAAAATCAAAATCTAGCATATCAATATCTACCAAGTCAACAAGAGTAAATCTATGGGACAAGAAAACGAGACACTTGCTATAAACCCTCTTAGCCACAATATAATCACCGATAGGAGTAGAGACAAAAAAAAGGATCTAACAACACATATGGAAGAACAATAAAACTCATAGCCACATATGGCGTCACATAAGGTAGCACTGGGATCAAGTAAAGAATAAAAATCAAGTTGGAAAACTTTCAACATATTGGTAACCACATTCGAAGAAGTCTCTTGTTCACCTAGAGTCTAAAGTGCATAGAATCAGTTTTTCTTAGGATTATTGTAACCCAAACCACTAGTAGTAGCTTTCTTTCCCTCTCCTCTTTTTGCTATTAGCATTGGGAAATCCGTCATTTTGTGACAACTCTTACCACAACTAAAGCAACCATTTGTGCCTGCTAAGCACTTACCTCCGTGCTTCCTTCCAAAGTTAGTACAATTAAACCGAGGGAATTAATATCAAATACCATTACCTACTTGAGGATTACGCTATACACTCTATCTTGGTTTAACTTAGGAGTACCATTGGAGGAACCTTGGCTAGAAAACTTTTGTCAGAATCTAGGACGACCTTGTCCATCGAACCTTGCATTAGTGAAATTTCCATCACTGGTCTTAGCCCTTTTTGCCTCCCTAGCCTTTTCCTTGAGTTTCTCCTCCTCAATTTGTTGTGCATGCACCATATAAAGAGATATTACCACGTCATTAATGAACATACCTTTTTGACACTCTTTAACCACCATTTCAGACACACTCAAAACAAACTTACTCATCTTAGCGCTTGAATTGACAATCATAGTTGGAGAATACTTAGAAAATTATGTGAACTTTAGAGAATATTCCCTCACACTCATACTTCCTTGTTGAAGGTTAATGAACTCAGGAACCTTTTCCTCCCTCATCTCAAGGGGAAAGAACCTAACAAGAAAATCAACCTTGATGAATGACCAACTCCAACATCTTCCGGCCTCCCTTCCTTCCATTGTTTATACCATATTTGAGCCACACTTCTAATTGATGAATGACCAACTCCAACTTTTCCACCGGCACTCCCATGATCCTCAAAGCCTTATAGAGATCTCTTGAATAAACTCTTGAGGTTCTTCGTCAACCTTAGAACCATGAAACTCCAGAGGATTCATCCTTTTGAAGTCTATTACCCTCAAAGCATCTGTCCCACATTTGGGTTTATGGGAATCACAACCTATCTATTTAAATGGGACATCATAGCTTGATCTAACAATTGAAAAGAATCCATAAACTCTGCATTAGATACTTTCTTGGCCAAAGGATCGGGTGGAACTTGAGGAGCATGGGGAGTAGCTTCTTTTTCCACATTCTCTCTCATATTCCTTCTAGTATAAGCTTTTGATGAATCCATATCCTGAAGTACATATGATAAGGATTAGGAGAGAGTCCTTATAGAGTCAAACTATATCGCACGACTTAAGAGTAATAAAAGAAGTGGAGTTTACTAATCATCTTGTAGCCTTTCATTCATAAATGTGGCGCGCGCTACACACTTATGAACAAGACTCTTTTAGATGTGGCTTATGACACATCTTAGGATCATTCTAAACCTTGTGCATAGATAACAAAGTTTGTCACGGCTCAAGGGTACCCTCTAGATGTAACATGGAGTATGGAACCCCAAAGGACTATAGAAAAATAAGAGTAAAATAATAGTCCCAAACATTTTATAAAAGCAAATCGAAAGTCTAAAACACTTTTTTCATCACATCTATCTAATACAATAGAATTAAATTTGGCCTAGACCATACATCATGCCTAAAAGAGAACAAACATGAAAGAAAGTGAGAACAATAAAGTTCAATCTCAAAGCATAAGGACTCACTAGAGATCGGGAATCAATCAAATCACCCGCTAGCCACGAAAATGAGTACCCTGAATATCGGACCCTACATTTGGAAAAAATGTAGGCAAGAGTATCTGCTAGTACAAAACAATGTACCAAGTATGATAACCATGAATTAAACATTTAATCATGCTAAAAGGAAAATTTTATTTCATGAATACAATTGACCAAGCTAATACATTATATAAGAGAGTTAGAAAAAATAAGTCATAAAATCATGGTCAATGCAACATAACTTCATCTTTAAAACCTTTGAAGTCGCATACAATACATCTTGAAGTAACCTTATTTCATTATTACTTGTGGGGTACTAGCCTCAACCCAAATGTAAGACCATGTGAGCTATTAACGTGGAATTCAGTGTCTACCCCACACCAAAAAAAGATGTCCTACTTGGAAATGTAAGACCATGAACTTCTATATATTGTGGATCGACTAGCTAATGTCTATTGGATACAACATCCTATGGTGGTACATAGTTATGAAATAACAAGATTTCTACTAGAAACCCAGACTTTGCTAACGGGGAAGCTTCCATCTCATGATATTAATTCTAAAACCCCGACCTCTACTAACGGAAGAGCTTCCATCTCATCATCAAATTCAGTCAATTCCATGGATAAATCACACAGAATAGTCATTTCTTACTTGAATTCAGTAATCATGGAAAGATGCCCTTGGACAACCAAATCAAGCTAGTTCATTAGGATTGCTCTTACGCTTTTATTCAATTAGGTGAGGAAGTCTTTCAACCTAAGAATATTTTCTATGTGATACAACCTTTCACATCATGCTAGTATGTGTTTATGAGAATATCCTTACACAACACTACATCATCATTGGTACTTTACTCTCAAAGAACCCTTAAAACATTACCATGGATTTCATTAAACGACGCATAAGTCCATAATTTACCTCTTGAGACTGAAAACCCACTTTCAATCATCAATTATTGAAAAACATGGGTTAGATATGGCTTTCGTCATAAATACAAGTAAAGCTTGCAATACATGCTTATATTCATAAAACTCTTCCTTGAAGATCAAGATTCCACACCATATTATTCATAACTTTAAAACATACACGGGTTCATAGGGAAATCAATAGAATCATAGTATTTCATAAATTCATGCTTAAGGGGTCATAATTAAATAACTTAAATCAATAATGAAGAGAACCCATGATATTGAAGAAAACTCTAACTCAATTGGGGGGTTCTACCTTTTTAAACAGAGGAATTTTGAGAACTCCATAAACGAAAGGAATCCATGGATGAAAACTATCATACATTGAATAAAAATGCTAGCTTTCAATGGAGAAATTGAGACCTTAGCTTGAAACCCTAGGTTGAATCCTTTTTGTTCTCCAAGTTCTAGAGAGAGAAATATTTGGAGAGAAAATTTGGTTTTCTTTTCTGAATTTGGAAGAATGAAGTAAATAGGTTAATTTGGGGGTTTAAAAAATCTTATACAAGGGTCTAAGTGAAGAATAAACGACGCATTATAGGAACTAATTAATTAATAAAAGACCCAACTACCCCAAAACTCAATTGCCTGTGGCCCTCGACCTACCACTGATAGCCCATGGACTGACCAGCGGTCCATCCTGCACACTCTTGGTTGATGGTCAAAGGATTTTTCCTTAACCTACGGCCCTTGGACTGTGGAGCGTGGATCTACCTACAATTCATAGGTCCAGTCGTGGTCCTTCCCCTGGACAACTTGTGGTTGCCTTTCCATGTGCCTACTTACGGTCCGTGGTTCAACCCACAGGCCGTGGCTGGCCTGCGTGGATAGAACTTGTAAGTTCTGATTTATCTAGGCTTCCTTCTTTTGAATCCAAGGTGTTACAATTAAACACATTCTTCGATTCCTCAAACTCATAATGAACCATCAGTTCATAATTCCTCAATCTTTTCACTTGGTTCTATAAGCACTCACTAATTTGGGTTGGGTAGGCTCGTTAGATGATCAAAAGTATAAAAGTGGTTATGCTATTTTTTTTTGGGAATGCACTCATCTCTTGGTCTTTTAAGAATAAACATATTGTTTCTCGATCATCCACCAAATTTGAGTAAAGCACTTGCTAATGCAACCACTGATTTCACTTAGTTACAATCATTGTTATTTTAACTCGGCATACCTTTCCACACTTCTCTTGTGCATTGGTGTGATAATATTGGTACTGCCTATATATCCATTAATCCTAGTGTTCATGCTTGCATCAAACATATTGAAATCGATTATTAGTTCGTCCACGACAAAGTTTCTCACATGGATCTCTCTATCCAATTTCTTTCAACCATATATCAACTTGATGATGTTCTCACAAAGCCTCTTTCCTCATCCCTGAATTTAATTTCTCCGCTCCAAGATGACTGTCGTTCCTCCACCTTCATCTTGCAAGGGGAGCACTGGAACATGTAGCACATCTCCTGCTTTGACTACAATTCCTAATCTACCTAGTAATCCTAAGGACTAGGGATAAATTATTTAGTGTAGTTAGGTCTCCTAGTTAAATACAATTAACTTTACATGTGTGGTGCGCGCGCCTGTATGCGGACGCGTGTGTGTGTTAGACATATATAGATTGTAAGTAATATTAGAGAGATAATAGAGGTAGCAACTCATTAACATTGCTGGAAATTTCAGGTTTCCTTCTATTACTCATAAATTCAAAGTTTGCAACATAGAGTAAGAAATGGACCCTTGTAGCCAAGTATTCCATGATCAATAGAATAAAAGTTGAATGAAAATCAATTCCAAACTTACCTTATTTTTCTTTTCTTTTTCTGCTTCTCCCTATATTTTGGTGTATATATTGTGTTGTTCTTAATCTGTTGCCTGTGCGGGTGATTTTGTTTAGTTTAGTACTATGATTTTCGTTTGTAATGATCTGTAGGTGAGTATATATTTTGTGTAAGTGGAGGAATATGTTAATGAATGATCAAAGCCCCACATCGGTGGTTAATGAGATAGGTGGACTCCTTATAAGGATTGGGCAATCCTCCTCCCTTTGAGCTAGATTTTGAGGTGTGAGTTAGGCCTAAGACCTAATTTCACATGGTATCAGAGTAGGGCCCATCTCCCCGATGTTGGGACCCCCCAAAATCAAAATTGTCCACGCACCAGATGCTAAGCATTGGGCGTGAGGTGAGGTGTTAAAGAATGACAAAAGTCTCACATCGGTGGTTAATGAGATGGGTGAACTCCTTATAAGGCTTGGCCAATCCTCCTCCCTTTGAGCTAGCTTTTGGGGTGTGAGTTAGGTCTAAGACCTAATTTCACATAATATTATTTCTTTTTTTCTCGTGAGTGTGTTATTGCTGATTTTTTTCTGTCTTGTACTAGTACTCCTCCTAAATTGAATATGCAGCTTGTTGTTGCAAGTGGTAGGGAGTTATCGAGTGGAGTTGTAAGTGATATGGAAATGTGGGTAGGTTAGAGAAATTTTAGGAGTAGATGGGTTTAAAAGTTTAGGTTTATATATATATATATATAAATATATATATGTATGTATGTATGTGTGTGTGTGTGTGTGTATTAGCTAATAATTTGAATTAATAAAAATATTTTAAAAAGCAAAATAGCTAACCTAAAAAAAATATAAGAAGCACTAGCTTATTTATTAAACCTTTATTACAATAAAATCTCTATAAATTAATACTCGATAAATTAATAATCTCTTTAAAATAATATTTTTCTCCGGTCCCAACTAGGGCCCATGGAAAAAATCACCAATTTCGATAAGATAATAAGATAATATATTTTTAGAAGACCCCTATATAAATATATGGTCCCATTAATATGATAAATTAATAATTCTTTAAAGTACAAATATATCTAAGATAATTTATTGAAATATGATTATTTTGTGTTCTGGTTTTTCTTAAAATTTAAATATAGTTAAAGCACATCTCCAACTTTTCTTATTGCATCCAAGAGCTCTGGTGTTGTCTTTTCAAAATGTATCATAAAATTGAGAAGAGTTCTAGATGCGGTAAGTGTTTGCTTACGCTTATCTGGTTCCAAAGGTAAAATATCATCTTCAACTTCATTATCAACATTGCTTTTTTCGATGGTATTCACAAATTCTTCTAAACTCTAGACCTCTGAACAAGTATCACTTTTACTCAAATAATCCAACAGGTTATTGACATCCATTTTACTATGGTAATAGAGATCATTAATCATGACCTCAAGTTCATGAATGATGTTTTCACAAGTAGGTTCATTCAGATTCTTTGAAATTGTATCTCCTGAACGATTTTTACAGAATCAAAAACAATTTGCTATTGTCTCTTGCTGAACATTTGTTGTTCAAATAGGAATTGCATAATTGATAGTATCCAAAACATTGATCTTTGTTGGATCATTTTGTCCCACTCCATAATCTTCTAATATCCTACGACAAATTATGTTCGAAAATACATCATGAAAGCTCTTCTTATCACAACATCACAATGTTGAAATTAATACGATACGACGATTTTGATGTATTCGTTGTACCTTATGTATGATATTTTTTTATGTGAAATTGATACATCTGATACAATAATTTTGAGATCATCAAAATTAACCTTCATTAAATCTCAAACTATTCTTTAAATTGATAAATATTAATTTATCGGTTAAATAATACTCTATAAAATAATAAATTTTCATGGTCCCACCTATATTAATTTATGGAGGTTTTACTGTGAAACAAACATATATTTGTTTTAGGAAATTTTCTTTTCTCTTAAAACATGAAACTTAGCCTAAAATATGACACTAATTTTTGTAGTTTTCAAATATTTTAAACTTATTAGAATAAAATAAAAATCATAATATTTAGCTTAAATATAAATTAAGTATTTAAGCACTAAATTTTGTGTAAAACATCAAGTTCGGTAAAAAAATATGTGTCTACAGGTCATCACGACTAAGATCGCCGAGTGAGTTTGGCGAATCACTGAATGGAGTCGGAGCTCACAAAGAGGCTAAACAGAAATCAAACCTGAAGGCTGATTCAGCAAACTCAATAGAGTCCACTAGTTTACTTCTATGGATCTCATTTTGGAGCTCAGATCGCCTTAGTTGACGATACACTTTTTCACATTTTCCAGCTCAAAAGACTGACAAGAATGAGTCCGCACATATCGTTGACAAACTGTTGTTATGGTTTTGACATCTCATATTGCGTCATTTGCAACACTTTGACTTCCTTTCAACCTACACTCACAACACACATTATTGAAAACAATTAAACAAAAGTAAAAAGTTAGGTGTCCTCCTAAGAAGTATCTTATTCAACGTCGTGGTACGACATAGTTCTCAATTTCTCAAGAATTAATTTTGGAATTTAGGACGGTGTCTCTCAGAAATGTTTCCTTTTGCCTTGGATTGAGATGACTGGATATCTGGCACATTTAGGTCTCTAGTTGTTGGATAGACACCAAATAAGAGGTCACCTTTTTAGATAAAGTGGAGAAGTCATTTTTTAATTCCTTCAACACTTTCTCGGATCCTTCAACACCATTGAAGATTCTTGGGATCATATCCTCGATTCAGTTCCCTTCTAAACCAGGTTGTTCCTTTTGTTGTGGACGATAAGAGAGGGAACATATATATCCTTGTCAGTCTCCCTATCTCTCCAATTTCCACCTCGCTAATATTTCCAATATTCCTTTTTCCAAACTTTGTTCTCGCCTTGTCTTGGGTAGTTCGGGTAGGAAACCCCAATTGGTTTCAAAAATATTAACTTCCTCATTGTATAATGCCTCAAATTTGGCATCCTCTGGGCACTACCCACTATTAGTTCCAACCGCATTTACTGATTTCACTCCACCTATCATTATATGCTTGGATAAAAAGTTAAGTTAAGCCATCATTTTGGCCATGTTCTCATCTCTGTCATGCTATTTCTCAATTTGTTCTTTACTAATGGTCATATAGAGAGAGAGGACACTTGGTCTTCTCTAGTATACCATGCTCTATTTCTTTGTTATGTCATCACGCAACAATGATGCTACCTCATATGGTTGTCGCACTATATTTCCTTGGGAAAATTGATCAGCCACAACTTTATTGATTGAATCAAGGCTACAATAAAAGTCTTGCAGCAGAAATTGGTCAGGGACACCATGTGTGGGCACTTCAAAAGTAATTTTTGGAACCGAAACCATGTCTCATAAAGGGGTTCACCTTGAATTCTCTTGAAGTTTGAATTCGGTCCCTAAGCTTGACCATCCTCAAAGGAAAAGGAATCTATCCAAGAAAGCTTTAGTCAACTCATCTCAAGAAGTGATCAAATCATTTGACAACTCCTCCAAACATCTAATGGCTTCACCCATCAAAGAGAACAGGAATAATCTCAACCTTATAGACTCTTATGAGATGTTTCTGAACATGAATGACCCACACACATCTACAAAATTCCTAAGGTGTTCATGGGGATATTCATGAGCTAAATCCCTAAGGTGTTCATGGGTATATTCATGAGCTAAATCCCCAAACATTCCTCTTATTTGTAGAAGCTTTAGCATTGTTCTAGTCACATGAAAGACTGCCCTCCAAGCTGTGGGAGGTAACTCTATGAATCCGTAGTTTGAATGACATTAACAAACATGCCATTCAAATCATCCATGTTTCTACTTTCACTGTAGTGACTATCATTGTCATTACCTTGGTCACTGATTGTATTAGACATGCAAATCACTAAACAACAAACAAAACAACAATCTATTACAATTAAACAAGTTCACAAATTAATTTCTCAAATAGAACTATAAAACAGCATTCCGCGGCGGTGGTGCCAATTTGATAACACTCAAATTACTGTTTAAAACCAATTAAAAAGAGTAAGCGATCGTTGTCAATAAAAATATTCAACAAAGAGTTGAGGTCGAATCCTATATAGAATGATATAGCATGAAAAATTATGTCAAGAAATTTGGATTATAAAGTCATTCATTTGTAATACTAAAAATAAGTGGGTGCAAGAAACTTACAAAAGGGTTTTGGTTATCAATAGTCACAATTAAACTAGAAATTAAGAAAATCGAATAAGTAACAAGAAACTATGGGTGAGAGATTTTGAAATTGATATCACATAGGTAATTGTGTTGCTCTATAGTGATGAACTTTCATGGATAGGATGGCTCATCATCAATAACACTTATCATCTTTCAATCTAATAGCATCAGTTTGTAGAATCTTGTTTCGGTCTCATCTATGTACAATACCAAACAACCCAATACCTTACTCTATTCTTTCTTTCAATGTAGGGCAAATAGATCTTACCCATAACCTCTGTTTTCAAGCATGCTACATATATCAAACCGAATTTGCTAGTATCAAACTAATTATTCACTCTAATCAATCCTTTTCGAGCATCAACCGGATATTGTTAAGTAGGAATTAAGTTTACACCTTAACCCATAAGTTGACCCAATGCTAATTATCCAAAATATATGTATGAACAATAACAAGATAGATCACAACACAATAACCACTACATTAAATCAACACCCAACCCCATAATTATACCCTAGATTTTGGAGTTTTATCCACTCATCACAAAATGTAAAGAAATTATACCTTGCATGAGAGCATCCATGGGAACACAAACTTAACAATTTACAAGCAAACCCACTTTGAATTCAAGTTCAATTTATAAATTTCAAAAACAAAAGCTGAAAACCCCCAAAACTAAAAGTTTTCTTTAAAAAAAATGTTTCTCTCTCTAAAATATTTTGAACTTTAGAACTCTGGAACTCTCTCCAAAAACTTGACCATCTTTGCTCTCTCTTTTTGGATATTTGTAGTTTCCAAAAATTGGCCCAACACTCAATGCGTGACTCACTGGGTGACGCTAGTTAGGCTCCACAACTTGACGTTCTCTTGTTTTAGGCTTCAGGTGTTTGAAACTCAATCGGCAAGCTCTTTCGAGTATGCCTTTCACATTCAACGTATTATTGATCACCACTTTTGTTCGTCTTTTAACCTTTAATTTTCATCAAGTACTATAAACTTCAGCGATGGTCACCTTGCTTGCCCTTTTTATTTGGCTCGTCACCATTACTCCTTGAGTTCGCCGACCTACCTCAATTTACTCAACTGTTGTGTACAGTCAACTAGGAAGAGTGTGTACCCATTGAAATATCATCCCTTCTTGTTACACAATCACTGATGTTGAGTTTTTACTTCTTTTAATGTTTTTGGACATTCTTTCAAACACTCATCCTTGTCTTATCCTTTATCCTTTGTAATTGAAAACCATTAAAATATCATTAGAGTAGGACATACTAGGTATTTAGGTCACTAATTTTTGAACTAAAAACACCTTAAATGAGTGAATATAACCACTCATATATAGGTAAGTTCAAACAAGTTGTTCCTGTTTGGTGCTATGAAGCAAAACCCATTCTATGCTCTTCAGAATTTATAAGATCACGAGGATTCTCTAGATGTTGTGACCGGATGTTGAAAGTATTTCACCTTGATTTTTACTTTTTACTTGTATGGGTGCGACCTTATCATTTTCTACTCCCTATGTGGATAGGAAATTTGATATTTGTTCCAAAATCTTTCATAATTCTTTTCGTGTCTTTACTCATGTTAGTGATTCTACTGTTACCAAAAGACTTTATAGAAATTATCCTATTTTTGTTTCTCATAGATTCACTCATATGGATCTAGTAGAATTTGACAGGGTAGAGTTTGATATTATTCTTGGGTTAGATTGACTTCATGTGTCTAATGCTTCCATAGATTATTGGTCACATTCAAGGTTTTGAATGAACTTATCATGTCATGGGGAAGAGAGATATTATGTTCTTAAGGGTAAATTTAAATCTTGCCTATAGTCTACGAAGATGATCTCTAAGGGTTGTATTTATTATCTTATTCGGGTTATGGATACAGATTTTGAAACCCCAACTCTTGAGTCAGTTTTGATTGTTTTCTAAAAGTGTTTCTTGATTATCTTACCATTATTCCTTTCAAAAGAGAAATAGACTTCAGTATTGACCTTCTTCAAGATACACAACCAATCTATATTCCTCCTTATTATATGACCCCAACAGAACTTAAAAGAGTTAAATGATCAATTGAAACATTTGTTGGATAAGTTCAGTAAATCGAGTATTTCTCAATGGGGGCTCCAATATTGTTTATTCAAAAGAAGGATGATTCTCTTTGAATGTGCATTAACAATCTACAACTAAATAAGGTTACCATTAAGAAAAAGTATCCTATTCCAAGGATTAATGATTTTCTTGATCAACTCCAAGGAGCGAGTTACTTCTAGATTGACCTCTGGTCGGGTTATAACCAATTCACGGTAAAGGAGAGTGACATTTTTAAAATGACTTTTTGAACTCGATATGGCCATTATGAGTTCTTCAGTGATGTATTTTGGTTTGAATAATGTCGTAGAATTTATGTATTTTATGAATAAGGTATTCAAGCAACATCATAACATGTTTTTGATTGCATTTATTTATGATATTTTGATTTACTCATGCAGTGAGAATGCACATGTTGAGAATTTGAGGATTGTGTTGCAAATTATCAAATGTCAAGAATTATATGCTACGTTTAGTAAGCGTGAGTTTTTATTGTGGTCCATTGCTTTCCAAGTCCATATTATCTTTGGTGAAGGCATTCAAGTTAATTATAAGAAAACCTAGGCGGTTAAGAATTGTCCTAGACCTCTTCATATACGAAGTTTCTTGGATTTCACCAGTTACTATAGAAGTTTTGTGGAAGGATTTTCCTCTATTACTTCGCCTTTGATGAAATTGACTCAAAAGAACGTCTATGATTGGAAGAGTGTGAGAAGAGATTCTAGGAATTGAAAGATAGACTCACTTCGAACCCTATTTTGACATTACCAGAAGGATCAAATAGCTTTGTAATATATTATGGTGCTTCACGAATTGGTATATTTTGTCTTTTGATGCAACATGTAAAATTTATTTCTTATGCTTCAAGTAAATAGAAGGTGCATGAAAATAATAATCTGAATTATTTTGAGTTAACGAAGGTGGTGTTTGCCTTAAAGATTTGGAGACATTACTTTTTTGGTGATAATGTAGATGTAACCAATTATAAGAGCTTGAAGTGTGTGTTCAAACAAAAGGATTTGAATCTTTGCTAAAATAGGTGGCTTGAGTTGTTGAAGGATTACGACATGAGTATCGTATTTCATCCTAGAAAGGCGAATGTGGTGGAAGATCTTAGAAAGGTTCAAGGAAGTTTCTAAACCATGTCGAGTAGATTCTTGTTAAAGAGTGTGTAGCGCGTCATGTTCATGAATAAGAGTTATAAGATGATTAGAAAACTCTACTTTTTTCATTACTCTAAAGTTGTGCGATAGAGTGTAACTTTATATATCTTTCTCCTAACCTCTATCCGATATTTTTCAAGATATGGCCCCTCGAAGAGCATACATTAACAAGAATGTCAATGAGAATGTGGAACAAGAAGATCCTTAGGTTCTGGCTGACCTTTGGCCCAAAAGTGACTACTGCGTAATTTAGGGCTAGTTTTCCGAAAGTGTCTCTCGAAAAGGAAATAGACTTCGTTATAGACCTACTCCCAGATACACAACCTATGTCTATTCCTCCTTACCGAATGGCTCTGCACAACTTAAGGAATGAAAGGAGTAATTCAAAGATACGTTGGATAAGGGTTTCATCTGACTGTCTCACCGTGGGTGCTCCAATTTCATATGTTCAAAAGAAAGATGGTTCATTTCGCATGTGCATGGATTACTGTCAGTTGTACAAGGTTACCATTAAGAATAAGTATCCTCTTCTGAGGATAGATGAATTGTTTAATCAACTTCAATAAGAAATTTACTTCTATAAGATTAATCTTCGGTCGGATTATCACAAATTTAGGGTGAAGGAATATAATGTTCCAAAGATGAATTTTCGGACTCGATGTAGTCACTATGAGTTTTTAGTGATGTCATTCGGGTTGACTAGTGTTTTAGACACATTTATAGATTTAATGAATATTTTTTAGACAATACCTTGATATTTTCGTGGTCATGTTTATTGATGATATCTTGATCTATTCAAGGAGTGAAAATGAGCATATCAATCATTCGAGGATTGCACTACGAATCCTCTAGGACCAACAACTCTTTGAAAATTTTAGTAAACGCAAGTTTTGGTTAAGATATATGGCTTTATTAGGAACACATTGTTTTGTGAAAGGGTGTTGAGGTAGATCCTAAGAAGACGAATGCGGTTAAGAGTTGGCGTAGACCTCTATCCCCTTTAGATATTAGAAATTTCTTGGGTTTATCGAGTTACTATAGAAGGTTTATAGAGAGGTTCTATTCAATTTACTCTCCATTGATGGCATTTACCTAAAAGAAATTCAATTTTTTATGGTCGGAAGCTTCTGAGGAGAGTTTTGAGGAATTAAGAGATAGAATTACCTCTACTCCAGTGTTCACTTTACCGAAGGAACCAATGTGTTAGTTGTTTATTGCGATGCTTTACGAACTGTGTCAGGATGTGTCCTTTTGTAAAATATGAAAGTCATTGCCTATGATTCAAGACAACTTAATATTCATAAAAAGAACTATCCTACCCATGGCTTAGAGCTGACAATGGTTGTGTTTTCCTTAAGGATTTAGAGGCATCTTTTATATAGTGTTCATGTTGATGTCTTCACTTCCCACAAAAGTTCACAATATGTGTTCAAATAGAAGGATCTAAATCTTCACCAAAGAATATGGCTTGAGTTACTAAAAGATTACGACATGAGTGTCCTCTATCACCCCGGTAAAGCAAATGTAGTACTGGATGCTCTTAGTCGCGTATCGAAGGGTAGTGTTGCTCATGTTGAGGAAGATAAGAAGGATTTGGTTTGTGATGGTCATACCCGATTGGGTGTTTGGATGGTTGACTTCACCAGAGGTCATGTTATGGTTAACAATGGTTCAGAATCATTCTTTATGTCAGAAGTGAAATCAAATCCAGGTCTTCACCCGTTCTTGATCAACTTGAAGGAAGTGGTGCTTAAGAATTCAGTGGAGGCTTTATCCCAATGGGGTCATTTGTGCGTTGTCAACGTAGATGACTTCAGAGAGAAAATTCTATCAGAAGCCCATAGTTCTCGATATTCCATTCACCCTAGAGCCATCAAGATAAATAGTGACTTGCATGAGGTCTATTAGTAGAATGGGATGAAGTATGGAAGTTTTTGGCCAAGTTCCCTAATTATCAACAAGTGAAAGTTGAAAATTAAACCGAGAGGTTTGTTTCTTGGAAGTGGTAAGATTTGGATAGGAATGTACATGAACAGATTGGTTTGAATTTTTCAAATATCAAACCAAACCATTTGTGTTGGATTTTTGAATTTATAAACCAAACCAATAAAATTCGGGTTTTTCAAATTTGGACTTTTTTTGATTTTCGGGTTCTTTTGATAAAGTATTTGTAAAAAAAATATAATTTACTTTTACTTCAAGTATTTCTTTAGTCTTACCAAAATGCAACTATCAAAGTTATTTCTCAAGAAAATAACAAAAAATATCATATAATTAATGAAACTAAAATATCCAAAATAATAATAATAATAGTAATAATAATAATAATAATAGCAACAACAACAACAACAACAACAACAACAACAACAACAACAATAACAATAACAATAACAATACCAACAACAACAACAACAACAACAACAACAACAACAATAATAATAATAATAACAGTAGTAATAGTAATAATAATAATAATAATAATAATAATAGTAAACCTAGTAATAATAATAATAATAATTATTATAATAATAGTAGTAGTAATAATAATAATAATAATAGTAGTAGTAGTAGTAGTAGTAGTAGTAGTGTGTAGTGTGTAGTGTGTGTGTGGGCGTGCGCGCGCGCGTGCGTGCGTGTAAATTAGCCAATATTTAAGTCATACTGGCCACTGTAATTATGTTGTTCAACGCGATATTGCACCTATAGGTCATGCGCGTCCTGGTATTCATGAGAGCTCTAGAGACTAGGCCAAAATCTCATAGGAGCGGCCACACTCCTACTCTCATATAGGTGAATTCATAAAGTGTACACTGCTTTAAATACACCTTCCTTAATTACGGACTATGAATTTATTAAGAGTCAATAACTCATCCCTCATTTTTAGTAGCAGTTTCAAGCACTCTCAGTTAGTGCGCAGAGCCAATATCGACTTGTTATTACCCATATGAACCTACTTCATGGGATCTCCAATCATATAGATTGGGTTCTCATCTCTATTGCCTAACAATTGGCCTTAAACTCATTTCTACTGAGGTTTGAAAAATTAATTTTCTTTCCACGGGTTTCGTTAGTGAATCGGGCGAGTTCGATTCTGACTTCACATAATCAATTGCAATTATTCCATATTTGAGCAATTGTTTAACGACATCATGCCTCAATTCATGTGTCTAATCTTACAACTGTAAGATTCGTTCTTCGTAATATCGATTACGGCTTCACAATCTCAGTGTATAAACACATGAGACAATTCATCCTTATCAAAGGGATCAACAATTCATCCATATCAAAGGGATTAACAATTTATCCTTTATCGAAAGGATCAACAATTCATCCTTCATCAAAGGGATAAATAATTCATCCTTCATTGAAGAGATTAGCTGACAATTCATCCTTTATTAAAGGGATATCCACAAAAAAATTCTTAGCCATTCAGCCTCAAAACCAGCCACCTCCAAAGCTACAAACTCTGACTCCATAGTCGATCTAGTAATGATGTATGTTAGCGATTTTCGGGATATTGCACCACCACCTAAGGTGAACACATATCCACTAGTGGATTTCATCTCATTTGAATCAGAGATCCAGGCTACATCACAATATCCTTCTGCAGTAGAAGGAAATCCACTATACACGATACCATAATTCGTAGTTCCTCTCAAATAATTCCTCAGTCTATTCAACACAAACCAGTGCTCATTATTGGAATTATGAGTATATCTACTCAATCTACAAACAACATAGGCAATATCAAGCCTAGTAAAATTTATCAAATGCAATAGACTTCCAATAATTTGAGCATATTTAGACTGAGCAACTAGGTCAACATAAATTTAGAGTTAGCATCATAAGGAGTGGTTACATGTGTCACCTCAAACCATTCAAATCTTTTAATAAGTCTTTCCACATAATGTTCTTATGACAACATTATACCATCTTTTCCCCTTGTTACCTTAACTCTCAAAATCATATTTACTTCACCCAGATATTTCATATCAAAATTAGTAGACAAAAATAATTTGACATTAATCACAATATTTGAACTTGTACCAAACATTATAAGCATGTCAGCAACATATAAGCCTATTATCACATAATGATTGTCTACAATTTTGGTGTAACACATTCATCCACTTCAACAGAGGAAAATTGTCTATCAATAAGACTTGATCCAATTTTTCATGTTTAGGATATTGTATTAGGCCATAAAGAGATTTAGTTAACTTAGAAACTTTATTTTCTTGTCCAGGAGTAATACATTCTTTAGGTTGAATCATTTAAATTCTTCTTCTAAATCACCATTTAAGAAAGCTGACTCTACATTCATTTGATAAAAAAGCTTGTGAATTGATGCTAAGGCAATTAGCATTCGAATAAAAGTAATTCTGGTCACTGACGCAAATGTATCAAAATAATCAATATTTCATTTTTGAGAAAATCCTTTTGCAACTAACCAAGCTTTATATTTATATTTAGATCCATCTGGATTAAGTTTTTTTAAAAAAAAATTCATTTACAACCAATCGATTTTGCACCAGTAGGTAAATTCATGTTCTATTTTTCATAATAGAACACATTTCAATTTTTATTGTATCTTTCCAAAATTTAGCATCAAAAGAAGATATAGCTTCAAAATAATTAATGATTCATTATCAATAAGAAAAGTTTGAAAATTATTTTCATAAGAAAAATACTCTTTTCTTGGCCTTTTGCTCCTTCGTAGTTTCTCAATATTAGAGGAATTCTTATTATTTCTTTCAACGGGTGCATGAAATCTTTTATCATATAATATAAAAATATATTCAAAAAATTCAGCATTCTTTGTCTCTATAATAGTATTGCAATCAAGTACATCACTTTTCAAAAAAATAAATCTACATGCAACACTATGTTCAACATGTCCAATAAGTAAGCAATTAATCAACAGTTTTAAAACCTATTTGATTGCATGCTTTAGAATCATATTTTCTCTTTATAGGTTCAGGCAAAAGAACTTTAGCAAGCCCCCCCCCCCCCTTCTCTTTTAAATATTTCAAGTTAGGTTTATAACCTTTCCAAAATTCTTAAGGAGATTAACCAGTTCTTTTATGAGGGATTCTATTTTGTAAGTGACATGCAGATAATATAGTCTCACCTCACAAATTATTAGGCGCATTAGAACTAGTTAACAAGGATTTCATCATTTCTTTTTAAAAGTTCTATTTTTCCTTTCATCTACTCCATCAGATTCACGTTAATAACGTGGGTTACTGCATCAATAATTCTTCTTTTTCATATAAAACATTTAAAAATATAAACTCTCCTCCTCTATCAGATTAAATTGTTTTGATTTTTCTAACATGATGATTTTCAACTTCAAACTTATAAGCAATAAAAGTATCAAATGCATCATCTTTATTTCTGAGCAAATACAACTTAGTAAATCTGAAAAAAATCATCAATAAAAGTCACATAATATCTTTGTCATCTCTAGTCATAGTCTATTTCAAATCATTCAAATCAGTGGGATCAAAGACAATAATTCAGTTTCTCTACTCTGAAAATCATGACATTTTAGTAATTTTAGTTTCAGCACATATTTCACATTTATTAAAATTAATCTCTAAATCAGGTATTAAATCAAGAGACTGCAGGTTCTAAATATATGAGACATTAACATGTTATAATGTATCTTGTTATAAGGAAACATGCAAAAATATATACAACTTTAATGTAATCATCAAATTTAAATCATGTATTAAATTTTGAGATCGCATATTTTTAATATATGACACATTAACATGTCCTAATTTGGCATGCCATAATGAAATAGGCTCAATCATGTAAGAAATGAAACTATCACAAATATTAAGCATAAATAAGCCATAGTTACAAAATTCATTGTCCATTTTAATCAATATGACCTCATTTTCAAAAGAAATTTTCATTCCACAATTTCCTAATATTCCCACAAAAAATAAATTAATTTGGATTTTAGGAACAAGAAATACATTATTCAATGCCAAAGATTTACCATATGTGAGATTGAGAAGAACTTTTCCTTTTCCAAGAACTTTAGATGTCCTTGAGTTACCAAGATAAATAATAACTTCTCCTTTCTCAACCTGGGTGTATGCCACAAAATTATTTTTGTTTATACAAATGTGTCTAATAGCACCAAAGTCTATCACCCAGTTTCTTACATTAGACACAACATTTATTTCTGAAATGACCGTAATAATCAGATCATCTGATTCAGCCAAAGTTACTTTTAGTTTAGCGGGGTCGTCATTTTCTTTCAATATTCTTTTGCATTGAGGTGCATTTTTCATGAAGATTTTATTATTAGTATTAAACTTGTAACCATGTCTATTTACATACCTGTTATTTTCTTTACCGTAAGCTTATGATGGAATGACTTGAACAGTACCAGTCGATGTAGCAGCAACATCACTGTTCTCAATACCATCAGTATTATCAATAGTTTCAATATACATGTCATCAAAAGTTTCGGGACACAAATTATACACCATAGTTCCTTAGATTGTTAGGCAAATATTAAAATAAGTCACAACAGTAGTAATAATACATAACTTTATTATTTAGCAAAATTATAATCCTGAAAATAAGATAAACGCTACTACAATGATATATAAAAATAGTGCATAAATTAATCAATACTTGAGTCGTGTTGGGTACTGTCCTAAGAAACTATTTCACCAATGTAAAATGTTTCCCCAAGATTAAATAAGCACTTCCCTATCTTAATAAATAGAGGTGATAAAAATCAACAAATTAATTATCATCAACAAATTATTAGAGGGAATTAAAATACCAAAGCCAAAAATTAATTAACTTTAAAATTGAGAAGATGTAACAGAGAGAAGCAGAAACGTGAGGGAGTATATGCCTTGCTCCTTTTCAATTCACAAATGTTTATGCCTATTTATAGGCAAATGGAGAATAAGTCATGTTGGGCCTCTTGTGCAAATTCTTCCATGCAAAGGACAAGTGTATGGACATGTGGCAAGAGTGACACTTAGTGGCATATTTAGACAAGTGGCTAATGGAAGTAAAGAAGTAAGAGAAGAAATAAATTCTTGTCTAATAAATTTAATTTCCATAAATTAATTAAATCTCCAAAATAGTTTAATAATTGGCTTTATAAATACACTTAATAAAATAATCTTTTGAAATTAAATATTTTGCTTACACTACATTTGATAAACATGAAGAGGACTGTTGCTATGAAAATATGCAAACACAATCAAATGATTTATTCATGGATTGAGAGTAGCAACAGAATCAACCATATTGGGAAAGACAAGGCCTTTGCCCGAATTTTCCAGCCCATCTTGATTAATGAACCAAGTGTTTAAGTGAGTATGTAATGGCCTAACAGATATTTCTCTTCCTAAATCATATAGGCGGATGCTGTCCAGATACTGTTGGCATTGGTCGCATCGTAAGTGTAGGTACAGTTTGGAAGCCATAAATATAATATTGTTGTGGAATTATCATCAAGATAGGTGGTATCTTCCTTATTGATGAGGCTGGTAGTAAATCTCCAATTAGCTCACAAAAGAAGATCAAAAGGAACATCAAGTGATTATTGGCCTTGTGAGAGGATCTTCTTATACAACCGCATGACATACACGGAAGAGCCTCGTTCAAGCTCCATGTAAACATGAAACCAACGGTGACTCAACATTTTCTTCACTAGCAGGGGACTACATGGGTATATGAGAAAACCAAATTCCACAAATAAGATCTAAAAAAACAATCTACCTATCCAAGTTTTTTTGACAGGGAAGATCTAAAAAAGAGTCATTACTTTATTAACAAGAACTCTAAAGACAAGTGACATATTCAAGTTTTTTTTGACAAAGAAAAGTGACATATCCAAGTTAAGAATAATACCACCTTCCTAGCCAACCAACATATTTCATTTTTGCCTCATTTTATTCATCTTCTTTTCTTCTTTTTTTTTTGCTTGCCTGTATTAAATAACTTTTAGGTAAATGAACTAAGTATTTAGAATATCTGGTTTTCAGGAATTAGGGTGTGTTTGGTACAAAGGAAAATGTTTTCCTGGAAAATAGATAGATTATGACTTATTTTTTCATGCTTAGTTAGTGAGTGGAAAAACGTTTTAGAAAATGATTGTTAGTGTTTGATTTATGAATGAAAAATATTTTTGAGAAATATTTTTTTATTTTTACAAGAGTAGAAAATAATTTTTGAAATTGAAAATATTTTTTTAAAAAAGTAATTATTAATATTATTATTTTGGTGGAGGTAGGAGTGAAATAACAAAAATTTGAAGTTGAAATTTTTTTATTTTCACAAGAGAAGTCATTTTCATTAACTTTATGAGGAAAATGAGTTCATTTGAAAAATATTTTTCGAAACTTTTTTTCCAACCAAACATGAGAAAATTGAAAAATATATTCCTTCGTACCAATCGCACCCTTAGTTAACACTTGTGCATAGACCTCCTTCGACGCAACATCCGCCTGTAATCAAATACATGAAAACCAAATATCAAGTAATTGAAAAATATTCAAATATTTTAACCAATATGTCCAATTCATCAACAAAATTGACACTAACAAGAAAAGAAGTATACAAAATTGTATTATAAGCTATGGACGGGTATTTAGAGAGACGTTCCGATTAACCTTGTGGTAGGTATACTTCCTTCTTCGGCAGCCGCTCCAACATATTCATGTCAAAGCTCCACTACTTTGATAATTTATGTCACCTTCGACGGATTTAACGCCAAACTTTCAGACGTCCTTGCTGATGTCGCCGGTGAATCCAATGACACCAGCAACGTTGTTTCTTCTTTGACATATTGTTATTTGTAGAAACTCTAAGATGTAATAATTCGTGCACAGCTATCAAATTGAATGAAATTGGACAGACGAGGAGAAGGAATAGTGAGATAAGGTATAATAGCAGTATTTTCTATACATTACCTTGTAGGCATTGGAGGAAGAAAAACATGAATTTTCTGTAATTAAAGTGTTCATATTTGAAGCATATACGGAATTAATTTTTCATAGAGTTTTTGGTTAAAATCATCTCTATATTATGATCAAAATCTAAAGTATATCCTTGTGTGATATAAGTGAACAAAAAAATATTTTTGAACTATCCAAAAAGTTGCAAGATTCATCTTTTTATATATTTTTTTTTAAAGAAACTTATGTCCCTACAAAAAAATGTATCAAGTCGAATGAATATATGTACACATGGTTAAGCTAACCAAGCTAGGTGACTTTTTATAATTTTTTGAAATTGAGGGTTTAAATTATATTAAGACAAAAAAATCATATTCTAAATATTCTTTGAAAAAAATAAATACTAATCCAACTTCAAAAATTTCAAATATAGTAATTATTTTTTTATTTTTATAACTAAACACCTATGTATTTCACTAAATTTGCAATATTTTTGTACATTGTATAAAATGTAAACATTGTATATATAGTATATATCCCTCAATATTTTACTAAAGAAAATATCTAAAGAGTTGTATGCAATATATATTTGAAATGATTTTTTGCATAATATTTCTAACCTTCGGAACGTACTGTATGAATAATTCAAAACTTATGAATTGGTGCAAGTCAATTTACTTGATGATGCAAAAAAAATCATTCTCTATAAACTAATAACACATGAAATTTGAATTTAAGATTCATTTCATATCCATATCCTTATTCTTTTTAGGTAACTTGATCTTTTCGTCTTGGCCAAGATCAATTTTTTAAAAAAAAATTATTGCTTCAGTCTGTTTCTTAACAAAAATAGGCTGAAGGATGATTCTTATTTATTTGGATAATATAAAACTATTTTTTATTTACTTAGATAATACAAAAATGTACATTAAATTTGAGTTACGATGAGCGATGATTTTTAGCCAAAACTCCTTTTTGACACCTCAACATTTAAGGTTTAGAACAGTATCTAACGTGCATTATTTTATTTTATCCTTAATTTTAAATTCTTGGATAGATAAGCAAATCAAATATAATGTTTAGTTTGACGTCACGTTTAAATCGAAAATCTAATTATTATTGAGTGTTTATGCAAGAAAGAAATTGTGAACTATCAAATCAATGTTTATTATGTGAAAAATTATTCGGAAAAGGGTCAAAATTGTCCCTAAACTATACAAAATAGACCACTTATACTTTTCGTTACATTTTGGGATCAAAAATGCACCTGTTGTTATCCTAAGAGACCACAAATACTCTCAAGAGTTAACACCTCAAATTTTTATTGGTGTGTCAAGCCACGTAGGACTAATCCTTCCACCAAAACATTGCCAACTAGGATTCATTACAATAGAACTAGACCTTTAGCAGCCACAACAGTCACCACAAAAGCCCTGAAAATCGTCACTAAAAATTTTTAACATAAATTTTTAATATTGTGTTTTCTTTCATTGTTTTTTAAAAAGTAAAAAATAATATCAGTTGAGTAGGAGTTTGAAGATATTGTATGTTTTATTTTTATGGCATATGTAAATGTATAAAATGTACAATGATGCATTATATAGTAAGAGATTTGAATCGAAAAGTAAATTTGATGATTTTTCATAATAATGTTGGATGTTTTTAATATTGATATGCAAGTTATTTTTTTTTAGAATATTTTATTGCAATCAAAAATTAGTTATCATATTTTTTTTATTGTAAAAAATAGGTTTTACTATCGAATGGTTGTTGGAGCCTTAGTCGCCACTAAAAATCACTCATAACCTTTAGTGACAATATGTTGGGATTTTGTGGCGACTTTGTTGCCAGTAAAAGTCGAGTTCTTTTATAGTGAATCTTAGTCGGCAATGCTTAGGTAGAGAGATTAGTCCCATGTGGCTTGCACGTCACTAAAAAATTGGGATATTAACTCTTGAGTGTATTTTACCCATTCCGTCGTCTATGTAGTGCGCGTGTTGCTCACTCTCTAGGATAGAATTAACCCGACCCGACCCTTTTTTTTTGAAAAAATTCGTCTTATCCTTTTTATTTCATTTCTCAACTTTTCTCTAAAATCAAAGGAAATACACAAGTGTTGCTGTTGACGATAGTGTTGTTGTTGACGATCTCGTTGTTGATGTGTATTTGTGAAGATTCTTGGAGATTGAAGGTCTAACAGGTTAGAGTTCTAAAAACATATGATAAAAATCTTCACTTTTTTTCGATTATTCTAATTTTATGGGTTATTATAGTGTAGAAGTGTTGGAATCGACCTCCTACAGTTGCCATTGCTAGGATATTTTTAAGTATGTTGCGTAATCGATTTAGTTAGTGTAGGGTATTGTGTTATTGACTTAGTGCGACTGTTAGTGATTAGGGTTTTTTTATTGTGTTTTAGGTTAGGGTTAGATGTTATCCACTTAGTTCGATTCTTATTATTTGTCTCTTATACATTTGTAGACTTCAATTTGTACATTATCAACTGCTATTGTTAGTGTTTTTTTACTGTTAGTACTGTTAGAGCTAAATGTTAGTGCTTTTTTCTACTTTTGTTAGTTAGTGTTTCTGTTGTTGTTGTTTGTTAGTGATTATGTTTGTTGTGTACAACTTGTTAGAGATAGTTATTGAAATGTGTGTTTGAATTGTGTTTGTTGTTGTTACATGCTTTTTCAGGATGGCTTTTACTCTGATAACTTTAAGATGGTATCATGGGAGGGGGGATAATAGAATTTGGTCCACCACCTAAATATATTGAGGGGCATGGGACAGAATTCCTAGATGTAGATGTTGATAGGATGTCTTATTTTGAGTTGAGGGACTACATAAAGCAACCAGGATATACAATAGATTGTGATTTTTTCATCAAGTGGGATGGGTTATTGGTCCTTGTTGATAATGATAAGTTTATGTAACACCCCGTAGCCAAAACAGACCAAAAATTAGTTTTTCAGAAAAGTCTGCAGGTACTACCAACGGTGGCATCGACAGACCGTAGCCTGAACCACGGTCCGTCCTGCACAACCGTCGATGGGATCAGAAACTCCCCAAAATTTCAGCTTAGAAGTATTGGTTAAGTCTTGGACGACGGGCGGACTTACGGTCTGTAGGTCAAACGACGGTCCGTAGTCCGTGACCGTCGATCAAGACTCCCTGCAACCACTCTCAGACAAGAGCTATGGATGACCAGCATGGTTCGTAGGTGGACCTACGGTCCGTAGGTGGAAAATTTGCAGCCAGTTAAGGGGAAATATAGTTGGGTCAACTTAAAATGATCATAACTCTTAGCACAAAATGAATTAGGTCTCCCATGACCTACCCACAGATAGATAATTGAATTATCTTTCCATATCCACAAATATTTCTAAAATCAGACCTCCGAGTAAAAAGTTATGCCTATTTTAGTAAAGGCCTATCGAACAAGCCCTCACGACGGACCCAACAACGGAACGTCGGGCGCACGACGGACCGTCAGTCCTGGCCGTTGAGGCCCGACAGCAACCTTCCCAGGGGTCTTTTTGACCTTTTCCACTCCGTTTAAACCCTAATTTACGTCGTTTTGACCCTAAGTCATCATATTTTAGTCAGTTTAAGCCTAGAAATATAATTAAAACATATCCAAGTCAAATCATTAAATCAAAACTTAGAAAATTAGAAGCAAGAGAGGAGAAAAAAACTCAAGAACCCTAGTTCAAGAACGCCACAAGCTCCAGTAGTTCCAGCCCCGAAACTTACGTATTTTTCCGTGGATTTCATCACCAGGTATGTGGAATTTCACTAGTGGGTTCCTTTCACCCATTGGGTCCTTAGTTTCAGTCAGTTCTTGATTCTCTTATCATGATTAAGCCTAGGGTTTCTAGAACTTTGATATAACTTCATGAAATTATTAAATATATGTTCTAAATCAGATTATCATGTTATTACTCAGATTATCGTATAGATTTTAGAACCCTAGCTTTGTATTTCTTTAGTTCTTGAATTACACATGCTAGGTCAGATATTTCAGACAGTTCAGATATACATGCCTCAGTTATAAATGCATAATTACCTGATCAATTGTTGCATTCTTAGTTTGCATGTTCAGTTTTGAGCTATCCAGTATTTAAAGAAATTCAAACATAAACATTAAATTTACAGAAATTATTGGGAGTAACATAATACCGAGTTGGACTAGGGTTTAGCGTACCTAATAGTCCCAGAACTACTAGCCAAGTAGGTTGTAAGTCCCATCTGTGGGAAATCAGTTTAGCGATCACGCCAGCGTGCCTTTATACCTTTGGCAGGGTATATTGGGTCCTCTCGATGGGGCGTATACATCGAACTCCACATTTAGCTGATATGGTTTTATTATCGGTTATTAGTAGCTCCCACAGTTCAGTCAGACTCTCTGCATTGACCATTTATCAGTATATTCAGTATTTAGTTTCAGCATGTTATAAATTGGTCATTGCATCCAGTTAGCTCAGAAATCAGCACATCACGTTCAGATTATTATACTTGTTTTTGTGCTTGTTCAGTTATGTTTTATTTCAGCTTTACTTTATCCTACATGCTCAGTACCTTTCAAGTACTGACGCATACGTGCGCTACATCTTCTCGTGATGTAGGTTCAGGTTCTCAGCATCAAGATCACGCATAGATCGATTTCACGATCTCCAGTTCAACAGATTCAGTGGTGAGTTCTCATTCTCCGAGGACAACAGTCATGAGTTTCATTTCAGTCTTTAGTCATTTAGTTTCAGTTTTTGCAAGATTTAGCTGGGGCTTGTCCCAGTATTTCTAGTCTAGTTTAGAGGCTATTTTCAGACATAGTTAGATTCAGCTTAGTATTGATATCTTTTGTATTAAACTCATTGTTTTCAAATATCTCAGTTATAAAATATGGTATTTCCCATCTTTTCATTTTAAGTATGATTTAGCTTCCGCAACAGTTTATTATCTTTAGTATGCTCATGATCATGCCAACAGGGTTAGCTTGGGATCACTTGTGGTCCTATATTCCGTGTCCGCGTCTCAGGGGTAGCTCGGGGCGTGACAGTTTATATTTGACCTTTTCAATATGATAAATGATGGGGATACAGTGGAGGTGTATGTTTTTCATGGGGTTAGTGTAGCTAATCGGGCCCCACTTGAATTGGAGTTTGTCCCCCATGTGACTGAAAGTGGGGTAAGTGAGGAATCTTTTAATGAGACTTCTAACCCTAATAATCAGCCTCTTACTTCTACTTTACCTTCCATCCCTACAACTGGTCCTTCTTAAACTTCCAGCACTCCATTTGAAGCTCAGTCTTCTACTGTGCCTCAGCCATCTCCTTCTATTGTGCCTCCACCATATCCTTCTACTGTGCCTCCTACTTCCACTGTGCCTGTCCCATCTACTTTTATTGTTCCTCCTCCTTCCTATGTACCTTCATCTGATTATCCTATAATAGATAATGATCCAACTGATGATGAAGTGAAAGATGAATCAGGATCTGAAGGGGATACTAGTAAAGATAATGAGGTTGACAGTAATGTTCGTCTAGAGTATGTAGATATAAGGGCAACCAAGAGGTATTTCAAAAGGTCACAAAGGAGAAGTAGGGGAACTACTTCAGATCAGATTAATGTTAATGAGAAAGGTCCAGATATAGGGTATGATGAGACAAATAATGGTATTAGGGAAAGCTTAGTTGGTAAGCTAGGAGGTGATGAACCTTATTATCTAAGTGATGAAGTTCCTAGATTTGAAATAGATGATGAAACAGATTGGGGAGATGGTGAAAAGGTTGATCAAGTAGTGCATAAACCTGTTAGGAGGAAGAAAACCCCAAATAGAGTTGTGTTTGATACAACTATTGAAAAGATTATTTGGGAATTAGGACTGGTTTTTGGAACTATTGAAGAATTTAGAGTGGCAGTGACAATATATGCAATCCAAGAACATATTCAAATTGAAAAATATGTAAATGAGCCTGGCAGAGTTAGAGTGAGATGTCGTAAAGAGAGTTGTCCTTGGTTGTTCTGTGCAAGTAAGGATAGAACTAGTGGAGATTTCATTGTTAAAGCATACAACCCTATCCATAAATGTTTGACATCAACTCATAACTACCTGTGCAACTAAAAGTTTTTATCCACCAAATACAAAGAAAGAATAACTCAACAGCCAAACATCAGCATTGTGTTGTTGCAGGATATTATTAGAAAGGAGTTGGATATTAATGTTGGTAGGACAACAGTGAGAAGAGCTAGGACTATAGTGTTACAAGAGAGCATGGGTGATCACATTGTAGAGTATGGTAGGATTTTTGATTATAGAGATGAAATATTAAGGAGTAATCCAGGTAGTACTTGTGTAATGAAGGTTGGAGAAGATTCTGAAACTGGGCAGAAAATTTTGTAAGAATTTTATGTTTGCTTCAATGCTTTAAAGAAAGCATTTTTTGGAGGTACTAGGAGGTTGAGTGGTTTTGAGGGGTGTTTTCTCAAAGGTGTGTTTAAAGGTCAGTTGTTAGTGGAAGTTTGTAGAGATGTAAACAACCAAATGCTGTCTATTGCTTGGGTAAATGTTGAGGTTGAGAATCAATATACCTGGACATGGTTTCTTGAACTAGTAAAGAATGATCTTGAACTTGGAGAAGGGCATCAACTATCCATCATTAGTGATATGCAAAAGGTAATTATTAATATCCATCTTACTATTTTATTGTTGTTGAGTTTTGCATTTTAATTTATTCTTTTTCAGTTATGTTGATTTGTTAGGGACTAGAAATTGGTGTGGATACTTTATTGCCACTTGTTGAACATAGAAAATGTGCAAGATATGTTCTTGCAAATTGGTCAAAAAATTGGAAAGGAGTTGAAAGAATAAGAGTGTTTTGGAGGATTGTTAAATCTACATTTGAAGTTGAGATGAAGGACAATATAGAGACAATGAGGCAATTAGGACAAGAAGGTTTGGATAATCTTTATGGTACAATTTGAATACATGGTGCAAGAAGTATTTTGAAGAATATAGCAAATGTGATGTTGTGGACAACAATATGGCAGAAAGCTTTAATGCTTGGATAGTGCCTGCAAGGTATAAAACCATCATTACAATGCTTGAGGAGATAAGGGTGAAGATGATGAAAAAAATAGGTGATTTTAGAGAGTTCTCAAACACTTGGATCACTGATATATCTCCTATGTCTTTGATGATTTTGCAAGAAAACATTCAAAAGTCTACGTAATGTAACTTGACTTCGAATGGAGAAAGAGATTTTGAGATTAAACACCATGGATTTACACACACTGTGGACATTGTTAATAGGAGGTGTAGTTGCAGATCCTGGCAGCTCAGGGGAATTCCTTGTCCTCATGGTGTTGTTGCCCTTAATTATAAAATCTTGGAACCAATCCATTATGTGGCTAGCTGTTATAGCAAGGAAACCTACCTCAGCACATATTCCCATTTTATTCAGCCAATGAATAAAATGAAAATGTGGTCAACCTCAACTAATCCAATTGTAAAGCCACTAAAGATCATAAAGTTGCCTGGAAGACCAGGTAAGGTTTGAAGAAAGAAAGTAGATGAAAGCAGAAAAACTGGAAAGTTGAGCAAAAGAGGTGATGTAATGACATGTAGCAAATGTGGCACACAAGGACACAATGAAAGAGGATGTCCTACAAAAAACCAAGCTGGTCCAAGTCAATCAAATGAGCCATCTTCTCAGGCAAGAGGTACTGGTCCAACTCAGTCAGTTGAACCATCTTCTCAGATACATGTACTTTTATTTGTTACTCTCAAAGGTAAGTTATATGTAGATGTATATGTATTGATATATTAATATACAGGCTACTGAAAGTGGTATAGAAGAAAAGGCACAGGAAGAGCAACAAGAGGAAGAGCAAGTGGCAGAGGTGTTCCAGCTCAATCACATGGAAATGCTACAAACACAGAGGTAATATATCTAATACTTATATAATTGTTAGATAATATAGATATGCTTTACTATTTTGATTTCAAAGTACAGACTGTAAATGATAGAGGGAGAGGTATAGGTACATGTAGAGGAGCAGGATCAGGGAGAGAAATGTCTCAAGAAAGAAATGTGAATGAAGCACTAAGTAGAGAAAGAGGAATGACTCAACATAGTCAAACTAGTTCTGAAGCAAACTGCAGTTGAGGAGGCGTAGGAAGAGGGAAGAGACCAGTAGAACATGAGGACACCAGTGGAGGACAAACAAGACCTTTAAGACCAAGAATGGTAGGTGTTGGCATATACCAAGCTGAAGATGGATTTACAACTCTCAATGTAAGTTTACAACTATCAATGCAAGTTTACAATTGTCAATGCAAACCTAATTGTATAATAGTTGAGTGTGTATTTATTTGACTAAGCAGCCTGGATTGCCAAGTAGAAGAGTCATCAATACTGGTACAAGAGTTACAAAGAGGGCTGATGTTGTCACTGGTGATATTGGCTACACACCAGTACGTGGATTTTAAATGGAAGGGGAAGATAACTATTACCAGTAGTAACCTGGAAAGAATGAGGACTGAAAAGGTTATCCAACTAGGTCTGAAGCTGTTGTTAATGCTGCTAATAGCCAAGGCCAAACAACTTCAAGTAGGAAGACTTCTGTGCCATGGAAGTAGGGCATTTTGACGTTGTCTTGTTCATTTTGACAAACAAAATTTAACTATGCATATTTTTGTGTTGTTTTTTGTTGGAAACAAACTCAATTTTGCGTGTAACCAAACAAACTTGAATGGTTGGAATCAAACTCGATTATGAAGTCTTCTTTTTAGTCAGTTTTGTTATTGCCTTTTTTTATTGTAATTGATATATTTGTGAAGTTTCTCAAATGGTTGCCACGATAACATAGATAAGAGAACCAAATACATTAACAAATTGTTAAAATCATAACAATTTCGACAACAAAGAACAACAATAACTTGAACATTCAACAGCTTCTATCCTTCAAGTTACACACACCTACAACTAGCAAGATCAAGACAATTAGCTTCTAGGTACATACACCTACAATTTCAAAAATTTGAAAGTAACTAAAGATGTCTATAACAATTTTGGTTGCACACACCTACAACTTCCATCCTTCACATTCTTGGTTAGACTTAAACATAGATTACACACAATAATGATCAAGACGATTAGATTCAAGTTACAACATTTGCCCTTCTTTTTCTCCTTCATCATGCCTTGCTTACTTTCAACACGACTTTCGTAAGATGTCAATACTTCTTTCAACTCCTTAATTCTCTTTGCTAGTCTCGGAATAACGTACTTGGATCGTATATCAACTTTTTCTCGATCCCTCCATCTAAAGAAGTTGCGCGCATCCTCCTAAAATACGCAAAACACAAATTAAAAAAAAATACATAAACAAAAGATCTCCATAAAAGAATTAGTAAACATACACGATAGCGTGAACAAGACCAAAATCTTCAAGCTGGATTATGCTCCGACCATGAATTTGCATTGATAGTAAGTCACCATGTTTGCATCGCAGTTTCACTCGCAACATCGAATCATTCTCATCATTACAAATACGATTCAACATCGCATTTGACATTTTAATCAAAAACTAATCACAAAATTGAGAAGAAATTCAACCATAAAAAACTTCAAATTAACGTTTCTACTGGAAATTAAAAGATAAAAGACGAATTTCTACCTTATTTTCTTGAGGAAGATAATTAAGTCGTCAAACACAGAACAACAACATTGTTCTTGCCAAGGAAATCAAAATATTAGGGCTACCAACAGCTATTTTTGAGTTTAAATTAGGGAAGATACATAAATTGATTAAATAATTAATATTAAAGAAAGAAAATGACATGTGGCTGTTTTAAACTGGTAAATAAAAATGAAAAATGGTCCATGATGCGCCTAACGTGTGTGTAAACAACCCAGATGAGTTAATGGGTAAAAATGTCTCATTTACAACGATATATAGTTTTTAGTGGGGGTGATAGGACACTTTGAAAGTTTAGGTGTCTTTATGCAAATATGTGACAATTTCGATGGTGTCTTTTCTCTTTTCTCTTTTAAAGATATATATGTGTCCTTGTGGACATAAAAAATATTGCATAATTATAAATTGTAATGTATCCACGTGGACACATATATATCTTTAAAATACACTTTTAAATAGTTTATGAGGGTAAAAGATCCTCTATAAAATTTGATATCGTAACAATAATTTCAAAAAAAATTAAAATATTTTTTAGACTAATTTACCTAAATTAATATCATAAATAACAACTTTAAATAGTGCACAGTAGAAAAAGAAGCAACACAATCGTACAATAGATATAAGCATTTGTTTGATGATCCACTAAGAGAAGAAAAAATCTTCTAATATTATAATGATGCGTGTACAATCAACGCACAGAATCATTATTATTGACAATGGACAAATAAATGACAATTTTAAATTTTAATCTATATAGTTAATCACAATAATTATTAATTTATTTATTTTGGATGAAAACACAAAAGAAATTAATAAAAGAAATAAAACATGAAAAAGAAATGAGAATCACAATATCTAAAAGTATTTTGCGTGAAGCAAAGTTCACAATTAATTACACATTTTTGTGTTCTCTTCTTTTATCTTTAACTGGAAGTTAATACTTAAATTTCAATGCTAAAAATTTTGGTAAAACATATAAAGAGATTGGGATGAATCATTTATGAAAAATTTAAATGATCTCACATTGTCACGAAAAGAGATCCCCACAAATTTGTAAGGAGTGAATAGTTATGATTTATGATCGAAAAAATGAACGCTGAAATAAGTTTTTTTTAATAAATAAAATATGTAGGTTAATTAAAAGGGTATTAATGTTATAAAATGATATAAATAATATGAAAGTATGTATTTGATGAAAATCGTAAAAGCGATAATTCATCGAAATTAGCACAACCTTTGAAAACATCACAATCTGTTGAAAAAGTCACAACACTTTGAAAAAGTCACAACTCATCGAAAAATTCAGGAACAAATAATGTGAAAAAGTATCTACTTTATAGTTAATAAAATAAATTAAATAGATAAATAAAATAAATTAAGTATTTTTAGTTGGATGTATTATAGTAAATTCAATATTTATGTTTGTGAGTCTGTGTTTTTAAGATAGTATAAAAGATATAGATATATATATAATAAACAATTACATTATCAATTGAGTATTTTTAGAATAAGAAAATCCACCGTTACAAATAAATGATATATTTATTTTTATTTTTTAAAATGTAAATACTAATATCATTGAAAAAAACATATTTCTTTGTGCTAATCATAATTTGTTTGTTGAATTTATTTATCTCATAAACTGAAAGGAAGAAGAACCAACCAAATTCATCTCAAGTTGCTATTTACACTGATAAAAAATGTGCTAATATTCCATTGATTTGATGAATATAACAATATAGTATTCACAATCTCAAAATTTTAGATCCGCAAGAGTGTTTCGACACCATAAAATTCATTCGAGGATGAAATCTCATATAATTTAAATGAACTCACTTGTGAAAGTTATTTTTGAACTTAAAGTCAAGATGAATGATATCGATTACCGTAATAAAATGAATGTTAAAAGTTGTTGGATGGGTGTAAAGATATACATGTTTAGAGGTGTAGAACTTAAAAGAAATTGTGGATATCATCAAAAAAAATAACGTTGATGATAAAGTTGAAGATAATACAATACATTTGGTACCAGTTACATAAAAGGAAGTACTTATCGCATTTAGAACTCTTCACAATTTTATGATGCAGTTCGACAGACAACACTGAAATTTTTGGATGCCATAAGAAAGTTAGTGACAAGCATCAACTAGATTTTAAATTTTGACCAAAAAAAAAATAGAACACGATAGAATCATATTTCACTAAACTCTCCAGATATATTTTTACTTTAAAAAGAATTATTAATTTATAATATTAATGGGACCATATATTTATATGGAGGTCTTCTCAAAATATATTATCTTATTATCAGTAGCGAATCCAATATTGTTATTAAAGGATGTTTTATAGTTGTAGCAGGAAAATTATTATGAGGATAGTATGACTGAACTCATGACTTTAAGGAATTTTCACAATACTTTAACCACCAAACTAAATATTTAACTTGTGTCCAAGTTGTCAATAAGTATTTACTAAACCAAAATTTAATATGTAGATACAATGTAATTTCCGACGAAGCGGTGTCGCTTGGCACCCCTTTGATAATGGTGGGTACGCCACTGCTTATTATCTTATCGAAATGAGTAATCTTTTTCATCAGCCCAAGTCGGGATCGAAGAAAATTATTATCTTAAAGAGGTTATCAATTTAGTAAGGTTTTATTGTAGTATATTATATTAAAAACAAACACGACATTAAAGGGTGTAACATTTCCAAAAAAAAAAAATTCTGATTAGTTTTGACCTTTTCGAAGAAGTATGACTACTCTGTAACTTTTTCAAAGAGTTGTGATTTTTTCAAAGGGTAGTGTTTTTTTTTTAAAGGTAGTGATTTTTTTAAAGGTAGTGACTCTTCCAAAGTGTTGTGGATTTTCTAATGAATGGTTGTGACTTTACTAAATGGTTGTGATTTTTTTGATAAAATAGAATAAATATTTTTTCATACACTACTCTTCGTTGGTTATAAAGAGAGAGGTGTCTTCTCACATTTTGAAACTGCAAATTTTTAAAGTCTTTCTATTGCTCTTCTTCAACTCCTCAAACAACCAATTTAGTACATTTTCTATATTTTATATTATATTTATTTATCAATATAATATTTAAAGAAGGCTTCTTCATATTAAACGTTTATGACTTTTTCAAAGAATTTCCGACTTTTTTTGATGAGTTATGACCTTTTCAAAGGGTTCTGATTTTTCTAATTAATTATGACTTTTATGACAAGACACAATACGCACATGCTCATAATACCCTTTGTTAACTTTAAATGGGAGAGTTCCCTAACATTTTCAAACTACCATTTTTATGTTTTCCTAACTTTAAATGGAGGTGTTTTTTTGGATGCTGATATGAACTTTCATTAGTAACCAAAAGAAACTTTATATTTTATCATTCTGTTTATAAATATTTATTTAATTTTTTTTAGTGTAATGTATGATTTAATATTCACGCGTGTTCTCAAAACTAATTCATATAATGTCATTGGGGAAGATCCTTAATTCTCCATGAATATTGATTGTTTCAACTCGAAAGTTTAACGGAACTTACTCTACATTGTGAGCTCTTTATTTCGTTCCTCTAATGGATATCTCTACTCTCAAATAGCAATCTAAGAAATCTCTCTTTCCACGTGAGGTTTGAGGGATAGGATCTTCTAAGAATCTTTTGAAGTGGGCAAACCAAGTTAAAGAAAGAAGCAACTCTCCCAGGACCGGAGAAGCTCAATTTCAAAGGTTAGAAGTTTAGTTCTGACTAGTACTGTCGTGGAGCGATCCACCTCCGACAATATTAATGAATAAAATCGCAATAAATGATCATATGTTTCAAAGTGTTTGTTAAGTAAACAATGTTGTAATGATTTCAAGATGGGGCCCCAACCACTATGTCAGTTTAGCTTTATAAAAGCTATTTCAGCTTCATTTAACCCAGAAAAATCACCAAAATTCATATAAAATCAGAAGTCCCTAAATTCCTCCATGGTTATTGATTGTTTCAAACTCGAAAGTTTTAACAGAAATTGCTCTACATTGTGAGCTCTTTATTTCGTACCTCCAAATTGTGGATCCCGCCTCTGACAATATTAGTGAATAAAATCACAATAAATGATACATGAATTGTGAAGTAAACAATGTTATCATGATTTCAAAGACTGCAAGGTATAAATGAACTGGTAGACACTTTCACATTAGCAACAGAATATAGATAAGTTGATAACATACAACCACCTAGCAAAGCAACAAACGAGATACTAAATTGATGACTAATGTCATCTGAGATTGTTAACAGTGAAATGGCTCAAGTTTTAGTTGAAGGTCACTAGCTTTTTATCACATGAACTTCACTATCTACCTTTTCCAATTTCAACCAATATAAACTCTTTCCAAACACCCAATCTATCACACACGTGTGTAGATTGCAATCCGGCATTCAAAGGCTATTCTCACATCTCTTTCAATATCTACAAAATGCTAAGATAGAGCATTGATGATTAATCACCTGCCAATATCTTTTCACCTTCACCATTTGCAGAGACAAATTGTTAACAATAAGATTCAAAAATTTACCAAGGCAAGATTTTGAAACATATACAACTAGCACAACAGTTGCACATGTCTGAACTTTTTTAAGCAGAAAATACCTACTTCCCTTAAATCCTTAGCATTTATGATTAAATGTATATATATTGTCGAGGGCAAAAAGAAGAAACACAGTAGACATTGTCGCTAATCAAATATTTCATGTGCAATACTGATCTGAAATTCAAACTATTACAAACTAACAGCCTAGAGAGAACAAGAACACTGGAACACTTCTCCTGAAACAATTCCATCAGAGAACAAGGAAGTTTCACCTGGGGGCACCATACATCTGATTAGCATCATACTGAGGAGCATAACCAGGCTGGGGTGAGACACTCTTAACATAGCCACCAGCAGCAGCAGCAGGTACAGGCGCATAACCACCACCTGGTTGAGTCATGGATTGATCATAACCAGGCTGAGCTGGGGCTGAAGAAGGGACTGGAGCTGGTTGAGCATAAGCTTGCTGTCCACTATAAGTTGTTGAAGCCTGAGCACCACTGTAAGTTTGATCAACTGGTCCCTGATAACCATAGCCTGCATTGTTTGTTGCCTGCTGTTCAGTGTAAGTGGGCTGTGAAGGGTAGGAACTGTAACCTCCAACAGGGGCTGCTTGAGCATAAGCAAGAGGTTGTTGTGGCACAGGCTGACCATATCCAGGAACAGGCTGGGCACTTTGCTGAGGATACCCAGGACCAGAGGCTGGAGCACCTTGTGGATGATTATATCCATCAGCAGCAGTGGAAGATCCATATGCAGGGTAAGTTTGTTGCACTTGCCCACTGGCTGCATAGGGGTATTGCTGTTGATGCGGCATACTAGCACCATACCCTTGGGTTGATGGAGCTGGACCCTGATATGGCACTTCTCCAGGTTGATTAGCCCTTGGATGGCTATAAGATTGCGAAGCCTGTGGATGCATACCATAGGAAGGAGGTTTACCGTATTGCTCATGGGTTCCATAGCTGGGATGTGCACCACTTTGAGGGAAAGATGTTGGCTGAGAAGGTCCATGTCCTCCATACTGATTTTGTGGTGTCATCTGGTGGTCATATTTTACATCACTGTATCCATGTCCATAGCCTTGTCCATGCTGTGTCTGATGAGGGTATGAATGGCCATAATCTGGACCATGTTGCTGCCCATAGTTGTAGTTTGCCTGAGAGGGTGAACCCATAGAAGAGCCAGAAGCATGAGCATGAAATTTATACTAAAGCAGAAGCTGAGGCATTGGCCATATACCTTGCCTGCTGTATATTATCAGTTATAACGACCAACCTGTGATGGAGGGCCCTGCATAGAGGCTTGAGGCCTTTGCTCCCAACCTGGACCAAATCCGCCTCTTGGTGCTTGTTGTGGAGGATAATTTCCATAGGCAGGAGGTGGATATTGTGGGCTGCGAGATGAGTATTGTCCTCTTTGATGGTAATCATAACCTGGAAACTGCCCACGATGACCACCACGGGGTCCCCATTGAGGGGGGGCACCTCCGCCACGTGGGCGAAATGGCTGCTGACCATAACCAGAAGAGAGACTTGCTGGCCTCACAGGCTATCACACAACATTGTGAAAAGAAAAGACAACTAGAGAAGTTAGCCAAAAAATTGCAAACATAAACAAAAAATACAAGACTAAAATACACAACTCAGGCATAGCTGCCAGGAAATGAAGTAAATGAAACTTGTGAAGCTTGAACAGTAGCAGGGCAATAAGTGCAAGAAAACACTCATAGACAGATTGTACTTGCATTGAGTTACAATAAAACACATTAAAGAAAAATGATAGCAAGAATGCTGATGAAAAGACAAAAGATTAAAAGCAACAGTAGTAATCTAATAAGCATTAAGAAAAAATCAAAGGCAACTGTTTATACAGAACACGGTTACCTCAAAAACCAAAACAGTCAGATGAGTCGCCCATAAAGCTAGCAAGAAAGCACAACAAGAAATAAATTGATGTTCCCTGATACTATTTCTGATAACTAAACAAACCATCATCTGAATTATAGAACATACATATCAAGCATCTTCAAAAATCACATCTAAATAGTAACCAGAAGGCAGAACTATCAATCTTCATTCTTGAATAGAAGAACCTCTTTTATTGCATTCACTTATGTAATACCATGACACAGTCATCCTACTTCCATAACCAGGTATTAATGCAAGTCAACAGGTCGACTATTGAATACTCCTATGTTTAAGATAATAAGATATCAGATTTCATCATGGAAATAATACACTCAATAAAGATGATTTAACTAATGATGGCACATTCTGCAACATGGTGTCTTGCACAGAGCATAGGGTATCAAGAGAGTACTCTTTTAATATAAACCTTAGTATTATTATCATTTTTAGTTTTTAAGTCTCAAAGCAATCTTACCAACTATTAACATCTGCAATGGCGGGGGTTAATGCTTGATACCTCTCTTCGGTGGTCGAGAGTGAATAGTAGTTGTCTATGGCTACACCAATGCAGTGCTGCGATGTCAAAGACAAAATCCAAATCTGCATTTTTAAAGCCAACCAATTCGAAATTGGCACTCTTTGACAAATATAAATCATGGCAACCGACATCCCAACACAACATTCTCTTTAATTGTATTCAATTGACCTTGGCACGCAAACTTCAATGGATGTTCAACAAACACTCATCATGACATTTTCTGTATCTAATGCAAAGTGCCTACTCATCACCATGCATAACATAGTAACCCACTAGAAGATAGGAAGTTAATTAAATCCTAAAGTAGAATAATACATTCCCTCAGCAGTTCAGATCGAGCAAAGTAAATCACCCACTGGAACTTGTAAACAATGAATAGCAATGAATTAGTACAGTATGATATTCTACCTAAACAGGTGCCTCAATAAGACCATTAAGAAGTTGACACACTGACCCAAGCCCTTGTAAGCAGAGAACTTCAAGCCCCTTAAGTAATAACACTATTAAGCATACCAATGTTCCAAAAACTCTTGATGATACCCTCCTACTAGGAAGAGTCATACTATTACTTCAGAAGATCTGCCTAACTAGATTCATTCTTAGCATATATCTTCTGATTGAACTTGTAATCATCATTTTGTACAAGAACAAATCAACTGCTAAATACCGAAATTGGGACGCAACAGTTAAATTCTACAAGATTTAATAAGACGCATGCATCAAATTCAACTGAAGTTGCACATTTACAGAACATACCAAGTTATTTTTATAATCAGGAAATCTCGGAGGGCCCTCTGGCGAATTGTTTGAAACTCATTGGGCCCATTCATCCACACTTCTCCACTTAAAACACAAGCTATTGTCCACCACAAGGTTCAAACTCATGATGTGTGCGTAACCCACACATCATATGTTGCACAATGCCACTAAACTAAAGCCCCAGGGGCTCAAAGTATACTAAATAATACAAAGAAAACATTCCATTATGTAATTATATTACTTAATTCCAAAATTTGCATCCAAAATTTGCAGATACTTATCTTTAAAACATACATTTCCATCTAAAGCTTCCAGGTTCTAACCCAATTGCAGAGATGTCCCAATGTCAAATATAAGTACTTGAGAAAAAGTCATTACCACAAGTGAAATGAGATAATATTTGATCTGAAATATCAGAAACTGCATTGAAAGCCACCTAATTGAAACTCACACAAGCCCACTTGAAAGAATAAGGCAGAACATCTGGACAAACCTGACTCATGACTTCTTTGATCATCTCCCGTGCCATCTCAATTTGCTTTTTATCACCAGTCACACGTACTGTTCTTTCTTTAGATTCTTTTCCATCAGAAGGAAGTGGCACCAGCTAGGGAAATAGTAGAACATTGATTTGATATTAGCGAGGTAATTTGATTGCCTCTAACAAAAAACTACTTTGCACCAAAACATGCCAACAAAAATCCTAAGGTGTTATCAATACCTGAATTCGTGCCCCTGATCTTGTCTGAAGGCTCTTGATAGTGTCCCCACCTTTTCCAATTATTAAACCAACCTACAGCAAGAGGAGAATATGACTGAGTCCTTTCCAATCATGGAAACTAAAGAATGAAAAACAGTAACCTCTTCCACCCTCAGGAATTCCTCATTCAAAATGAGGGCATGAAAGGTAAAAGAAAGTGGAAGTAAAAAATACAACCTTCTCATTTGGAACTTGAATCTCAATCTGTTCTCCAACCACAGCCTGCACAGTGCCGAAGCCTCTAGCCACAAGTGCAGGAGAACCACCAGCATCAGCCTAGAGAGTCAATAGTTCATCACAGCATTAGACTCATGATTAACAGACCATAAAATTTGGGAAGATAACAAAAGGAAACAGTAATAAGACAAACCACATACCTCAGCTATGACATCCTTTATTAATTTCTCAGCTTTATTTATATTTTCCAAAGTTCCAATCAGTTCAACTGGCCTACTGGCAGCATGTGGATCAGTATCAGCATCGCGCATTATCTGAATTTTAGCACCTGAGTTGTATTGCAGGTATCGAATAGTATCACCAGATTTTCCAATAAGAACGCCAACCTGTACCAGTTTTACATAGAGCTCCATAAGATTCAAGTCAAATGCTGGCCAAGGTGAGATAGCACAAACCAAAATGATGTTCAATTTTTCCATGTTTTGTTGGTCAAAACATTTTGAATAACAATTTTTTCTTGGAAAACAAATATGCTCAAATAAGAGAAAGATAACTTCCTAAACATGTTCCTTAAGTGGTCGCTCATCATCTCATCCCCACCCCAGAAGTTCTCCACATGCCTAGCAAATTATTCCACTAGGTAAATATTAAATTCAGTCAGAGCAAAACAAGATTTCTTTTGTTTTGAACAACTCTTTTCATTACCTTATTATTGGGGACCTCCATTTTGCGCGTAATTGTTTGATCATCAGAGGCTGAATGCTCTTGATCAAGCTGCACACCCTCCATTTCAGGATGTTCAGCTGAGGGCTCCTTCTGAATGTCACCGGGCACTTCAGCTGAGGGCTCATGAATATCACCTTTAGATGGTTCATCCACCTGAGTACTCTTCTCTGCCTCAGACTCCTGAATGTCACCTTTAGATGGTTCATTGACCTGAGTACTGTTCTCTATCTCAAGAGAAGTTTTGGCATCAGATTGTTCAACATCCCCTGTTTGCTGATTACCATCAGCAGGTTGTTCTTTACAGGATTCAGGAGCCTCCTGGGCTACTTCTCGCTGCTCATTATCATCTACTTTTAACTCTTCCTCTACCTTCTCCTCATAACCATTTTGAGATGCTGAAAATGGGTAAAAGAAGGTAATAAGATTTCCTAAATGGACTGCTTACATATAATGTTGGTACTTTTCACATTTAACAACAATTGCAGTCCCTAAAAGTACTGTCCAACAACCTTTAAACTCAATATAAACATTCATTGAACACATATCCACCTACTCAGTACTTCAAGTTCAACACAAAAACCCAATTCCCTTTCTCAAGTATTTTACACCACAACAATCTCATAAAAAAAGACCTAAAACATTGCACACCAGAATGCAAGAAATAAAGAAAACCGAAATCATCGTCGTTGGCTCTTAACAAGAACACCAAAATGAAGACTACACACCCAAAAAAAAAACTGCACAAAATCAGAATGCAATACACTAAAACAATGTAAACTGTTACAAGGGTTAGCTCTAAAAGAAAGGGGGAAACGAGGAAAATACCCAATCCATTAGCTTTATCCTCCAAACGAGGTCGTTTAGGTTCAGACCCATCAACATCAGCCGCCTCTTCCTCAATTGTTCCGTCAAGTTTTTGCACAGAATCGGACACCGTCTCGGGGTTCGGATCCGACCCGATTTCAGTGTGTGGTTCAGGTGCGTTCAGCTCCAAATCCTCCAGCTTTCTCTTGTGATGATCTGATGGAACAGGGCTCGTTGCTTCCACCATCACTTCTTCATCTGCCATATTCTGGATCCAAATATGGTAACCGTCTCTGCCTTTGCTATCGATTAGAAGAAATGGTTGTAAAGAGAGAAGAAACACCCAAAATTATGAGAGCAAATACTTGCCAGATTTATATAGGAAGAAAGTTGGTTTAGATTGTTTTTTCTATTTTTTTCAGATTGATTAGGGTTGGTTACTAGGGTTTCTTTTTAGCCCATCTAATTTGGACCAATTGTAAATAGGCCCATATGGCATGTTGTATATATGATTTGTATACCTAGGAAAAATGAGCTCATAGTGCCTTTCAAGTTTTTAATTAAAAAAATAGGACAAGTGGTGCCCTTTTATTTTTCTTTACTTTTTATTTTTAATATTAATAAAAGGACTAAACTAAGTAACATTTTCGTAGTTGTCTGGACAATCATTGAAGTTGCTTGGACAACTTCTAAAGTTGCTTGGACAACTGTTGAAGTTGTCGAACGACTAAAGAAGTTGTTCCGATAACTACGACAGTTGTCGGACGATTAAAGAAGTTGTTCCGACAACTACGACAGTTGTTGGACTAAAGTGTAAAAGTTAAAAATTTGGGACTATTGTAAAAATATCTTTTAACCTAATATTCTTTTTGTTACTTCTACCTAATTTTTAAAACTTGAATGACTTTTACCTAATTGACAAACTACTTTGTCCCTTTTAATAGACCTTCCCAGTTAAGTGTATATCATAAATAGTATCTTTAATTGGGAAATCTCTTACAACTGATATACACTATATGAGTTAATGATGTCTAACTTATAATTCATTTGAGAGGGATGTATATGTCATGTCGGAATATCGAATCTATTTATATGACGTGAATTAACTATTGAGTCTTTTTGGGCTTAAAGAGTTAACTGAATAGTGGTACATTCAAAATCCTAAGATGACAAGCAGTAATGGGACTTGGATTTTCTTAACATGCATCCTCTGATATGCTAATAAATAGATAAACTATATGTATGTGTTTAAATTTTCGTCCCCGAAGTACAACAAACAGGAAACGAAAACGGCAAGCAAAAAAGAGTATTTTAATTTATGCAAAAGTTACGATCTTTATGAAATCTTTATGAAAAGATATGTAATCCCTGATTCTTCTTGTCACGATTGTTCTTGATTTGATAGAATACTTGTGGATCAACACTTGGAGCAAAGACGTCATTGTATGCGGAAGACTTCCAGATCACTATTGAAGAGCAACGATTTACTATGTATTTCTGTGTTTGCTTCTGGTCTTATGACCTTTATATATAGGTTTGAGTTAGGGTTTTAAGGATATTTTGGTCTAAGAAATTTTGGTCGTTGGGCTTGAGAACATGAGTTGGGCTCGTTTTGTTATCTTAATAAACTGACCCAAGTGTAATTTGGTAATTTAAGTCATATAATTTTGACTTAAGTATTAATTCAATTTTATTAATCAATAATTTGACTTAGTCAACGTATCATGAATTTAAGATTTAATCTGAATTTAATATGGATTTATCAATAAAACTTCACTACCTACAATACTTCCGAGGCTTGTTGGGGTGCTCGATTTATCGAACTTGTAAAGAAAAGCGTTGAAGTATTTGTGAAACAAATATTTTTTCACGCAATTGATCTTTCACGAAACATTTGAAACTTTATGAGAAGTTATCATATTGATATGTTGAGGTTATCAAAATCAACATATACTAGAGTCTTTTTGACAACATTCTCCAATTTGTAAGAGATTATTTGACTTTCGATCGTTTACCAACTCATTTTTTATCTGAAGTGTTTCCAGCTCATGAAGACTTATCACATGACATTCTTCGTAGTTTGATATTTTCATTTGGGTCATTAGCTACAAAATGGATGTCAATTCAATGAGCAAGGGTTTTGTCTGCAAGCTTGACTTGGTAATATGGAGCTTGTGATTTCAACACAAATTTTTGGCATTGCTTTCCTTGGGGTTGGATTCCCTGCTGTCTTTTTTTTTTTCCAATTTTACTCGATCACTCGAATAAAACGTAAGAAATTCGAATTCTCATTACCCGAGTTAATTTTCATTCAGGATTAAAACATTACTTCCCCTGTTAGTTTTCGGGAAAACTTTACATGTTATTTACTCGATTTTCAGGATTTTCTTCCATGTTTATTTCTGATGGAATTTTAATAACTTAGTTCTAATGAAAATTTATCATAATTTGGTTCCTACGGAATTTTTATAACCTGATTCTTATGAAAATTGTTCATAATTTGATTTGTATGGGAACTTACCATAACTTCCATAATTTGCACAAACTAAATTTTCCATCATTATAATTTTCTACAATTCGTTGGGAAATAAATTAATGTCTCCATATTTTGAAATTTGTATATACCCACATTCTCCTAGTGATGTATATCGTATTGTTGCGTCATTAATTTCAATTGAGTCCTCTCTCAAGCAAGTCTTTTTCCCAACTCTGATTTTCATCACTTTTTCTTTAGCTCAACGCGACTTTGGCAGAAATTCATATCTCATTATATGAATATCTAAATCGTGATTCGTTTGATTTTCCACAAACTAGACTCATAGAGCTACAACATATCTGAAAATTACAATCAGAACACTCCCGAAATTCACTCATGTGATTTTTTGAAATCCGCTTAAAATTCTGATGAACTGAATGCACCAACTTTGAGCATATTCACGACAAAAAATCATATCACGATGTAGGAATAATGATATTGTAATCCATTTGATTATTCAAAAATAAGACTTGTAGAGCTACAACATATCCAAAAATCACAATGAGACAACTCCCAGATTCACTCAGGTAATTTTTTGAAATCAACTTAAAGTTCTAATGAACTGACTGCATCAGCTTTCTGCAGCTTCATGAAAAAAATCATATCTCGACGTAGAAATAACCAAATCATAAGCGGTTTGCGGTGTTGGAAAGAAAACTCAAAGAATTACGTCTTGTATGAAAACCATGATTAGATTGCATATATACTCATTTAGTTTTCTATTTGAAATTAGCCTTTTGCCAACCGCAAAAATTTGGGGTTACCACCACTACAAGAAAATTGTATAAGTTTCCAGCGAATATTCATATTAATCCCTAGAAAAATGCCCATGTAATTCAAAGTTTTCTTGTAGTGTAGCTTTACTTTCGACATGTTCTTACGAATCTAAATTTTTCCTTTTAGTTAATTTTTATTGAATATTTTGGATAAAGAAATAGCTTCGATCCCGCAACATGATACGCTTCCTTGATCGAGGTTCACCGCATCCTTTTCTTGAAGTAATGGGTGACAAACTGATGAAATTCATGTGTATGCAGAAGTTTCAATTAATGGAGGAAACTCATATCTAACCCAACTCAGAGGAAGAGAGAATTGGTTAAGCTAAGAGAAGAGATAATGTGAAAATGAAAATTGTATTCAATCGTAATGGTACAAAAGTATCTAGCTATCTTTTTATACAAAATGAAATCATCTAATAATCTAACTGAGTTGTACATTTGTCTAACCGACTAATCTGAATTAGTTGTACCTCTACTAGCTGTACTAACAATAATTAGTTTAACTAACTAATTTGTGACATGTCATTGATCCAACTGAAACTTCCATGTCATTAATCTTTGTGTCTTGTTATTCTCAAAATTCCTGCTCAAGCTAGGTGATGCAAAGACATTGATCATTACTAGCTTGTCTACAAGATAATTATGTTATTCTTTCCCTAGAGCTTTGATGAACATATCAACCTCTTTATCCTTTGAAGCAATATATTCAGTCTTGACCACTCTTTCTTGAATTTTGTCCATGATAAAATGAAAATCAATTTCTATGTGTTTTGTTCTTTCATGGAAGATGGAATTTGCGCAATTTGTATTGCTGATTTTTTATCACTCCGTAAAGTTACTTGCAACTGAACCTTCACATTCAACTCCTTGCATAACCCAATAAGCCATAGGATTCTGATAAATCTGATGCCATACTTCTATATTCTACTTCTGTTGAACTTGTAGATATAGTTGTTGTTCTTAGACTTTTAAGAAATTAGTGAGTCACCAAGCTTCATCACATAATTTGTAACTGATCTTCATTACATAGGACATGTTGCCCAATCTGCATCATAGAAACTTATGATCTCATTTGACTGCTTTGAAATCATAGGAACACCAAGTCTTGGAACATTCTTAATGTACCTCACAATTCTTAAAGCAAACTCCACATAAGACCTCTTTGGACAATGCATGAATTGGCTGAGTGTGTGAATTGCATATGATATATCTGACCTAGTCATGGTTAAGTATAGAAGCTTACCAATCAATCTTTGATATGGTCCTGCATCCTCTAACTTCTAGTCTCCCTTCATTCTTATCTGATCATCTAATTCAACTGTTGTTAGCTTCTAGTTAAATTCCATAGGAATAGTAATTGGTTTAGATTCTGCAAGCCCTAATTCCGTGATCATCTCCACAACAAACTTCCTATGATTCATTAAGATACCATGCTTTGATCTTGTAATCTCATTAATTCCAAGGAAATATTTCGTTTCACCAAGATCTTTTATCTTGAACCTAGATTGCAGTGCCTTCTTTGCTTCCAAAATGAGTTGATGATCATTTCTTGTTACTAGGAGGTCATCCATATAAACTAGTATGATCTCTATTCTTGTATCCAACTTCTTAGTGAACAAGGAATATCCAAAATGACTTTGAGTGAAACCAGAATCAAGTGATGCCTCAGTAAGCTTCAAATTCCATTGCCTTGAGGCTTGTTTGAGTCCATGTAGGGATTTTTGCAGTCTACATACTTTATTCTCCCCCCTCCCCCCCCTCCCCGGCTGGGAAATCCATGTGGTACTTGCATATACACCTCTTCTATAAAATCTCCTTGCAAGAAGGCATTGTATACATCCATTTAGTGAAGATACCAATTATGAGAAGCTGCAAGGGCAAGAACAACCCTCACTGTGACCATTTTTACCACAGGAGAAAAGACCTTTTGGTAGTCTACTCCCTCCTACTGATTATAACCTTTAGCCACTAATCTGACTTTATATCTATCAATATCTTCATTTGCCTTGTACTTGATTTTATATACCAATTTTCAAGCAATGGGCACCTTATGTGATTGGTAAATCAGCTAAATACCAAGTGTTGTTATCTTGGAGATCCTAAAGCTCCTATTGCATAGCTAGAATCCACTTAGGATATAGCCTCAACATAACTTTGAGGGTCTTTCAAGAAAGTAAGCTTGGTGAGAAAAACTTGATGAGTACTATACAAGCCTGAAGTTGGCAAGTAACTGGATGTATGATATTGACAGGAGTTGGAAGAACTTGTGTGAGGCTTATAACTACAAATATATTCCTGCATCCATGAAAGCTGAGCTTTTGGTCTGGTAGATCTTCTAACCTCTGCAGGAACAAGAGATGTTACTGAAGCAGGAGAAGTTACATCAGCCACCATATCAGCGAATCCATTAACATAAGCATGTTGAGGACATTATGGTCTATTGTAGGTGCTAAATCAGGTACAACAATAGGAGTGAGGGATATATCAATGGTCATAACACCATTTTGAAACAAGGTCAGCTTGCTAGTTTGCAATAGTTGGAAATGAAAAATTGATTCCTGAAAGTGTTTATCCCTACAAACAAAGAACTATTAGTCAACAAGTTATAGAACCTATATCCCTTCTAGGTGGTTGAGTATCCCATGAGAACTACCCCTATCAACTTAGGTTTAAACTTGTCTGCTTTGTTAAGGTTTCAAAACATAAACACCTAATAGTCATCATGTGCTGTAGAGAAGGACATATACCATACAATAATTCAAAAACTGACTACCATTCAGGAAAGACAGTAACAGTCTATTAATAATGTAAACAACATTTTGGACAAACTCTCCCCAAAATTTGAGAGGAAAATGACCTTTAAGTCTTGTTGCTCTAGCAACCTCTAGAATATATGATCTCAGGCGTATTAAAATGCCTAAGAACCTAATAATACTCACATTTAAGCCAACTTTGAAATCAATTTGTGTTGAATTATAGTTGTGTCGATCTTTTGATTGTATGTATGCTAACCAACATGATTAGTTGTGTATGTATGCATGAATAAAGAAACATGCATTGAAATGGGCATTGGGAAACATGAAAGACCCACGTTGAATAGAAGTAAGGAAGAAAGGAATTCCAATGCATATTCATATCCTCTTCACGTTGCGGAGAGGAATTATATTCTTGCTTGTGAAATAATTTCCAGACATAAGGGTTTGTACCCTCTTTGCATCTCCGAGAGGGGATTTTTATTTTTGTTCGAAGAAAGAGGATTTGAGGCACAGTGAAATGTGAAGTCGCTGCGTCGCAGAGAGGAATATTGGTCATGAAACGAATCTGAGCAAATGCTTTGCGTTGCGCCTACACTGGCTAATTTTGGCCGGTTCTACTTTGCTATAAATCGACTATTTTTTTATTTTATTAAAACATTCTTTTTATGGGTTTTGAATAAGGACGATTTGGAAGAGTTGTTTCATTATTTTTAAGGCTCTTTCCTAAAATCTTTAAATTTCAATCTTTATGATAATTAAACATTGCTTGATCAAAGATACTATTATGAGTAACTAAATACCCTAGTTCTAGGGCTGTGACTACATGATGATTGTAATTTATTAAGTTTTTATAGATTGCATTTAACTATCATATGAACCTCTCTTATGTTCTTGTTTTTCGTATTTCATGTCTAATCACTATTGAAATAAATACATTATCCAAATTGAACTCGGGAGAGAAATAAGAGGATAGAACGTGAGACATAGGGAACATGATTTTCTCTTAATAATTAGGGTTAATTTGTATCTAGATTAGGGATATACCTAGAAACTGTGTTTGGTCATTATACTAGAAGAAATCATAATGCTCGATACTTGGTCCAACATATCCCCTCTCAACGACGTAATTAGGTTGTCATTTATCATAGATGATTAGAGGTTAGAAGACCATAATCATATTATTAACCCTGTGATCTATGATTCTATAGTTGATAAACATACATTTAAATAATACAAATTGCATGAATCCTGATAAGAGATGCAACCCTGGAGTTTACCTAATCTTTGTTTGAACCCTTAAAATTGAATCATGCATGTGTAATTTTGATTAACTTTTAGATTATAAAATAAACCACTCTTGAAATCTTGATAACACTTGTGTTAACCTGAATGTTTTGGGGAAATTAAGTGACTCTAATTGTGAGTCCATGTGGGTACGACACCTGATTCTTTATAAGAGTCACTTTAATACTTAAACGACCATGTACACGTGTGCAATTTGGGCGCAACAAGTTTTTGGAATCGCTGCTGAGGACTTTAGAATTAGGAAGTATTTGATTTTTTCTGATTTATGAAGTTATAAAACAAGTGTTAAAAACTTGATCTTAGCAACTCATTTTGCAGGTTGCATTAAATTTCCACACTAGATGACGATCAAAGATTGTTAGATCCTCTAACTGAACCAAAAAGATTTGTTCAACTACCGGAGAAGGAAAAGATGACTCAATTACCCAATCCCTGTTTCTTCTAGTGAATCATCATCTTCGATAACAAGAGTTGGGCAAGAAGAACCTGTAGTAATTGCTGACATGAAAGTAAGAGATGTGGCAATCCCACGTACCACCAATGTGACTTCATGCATTCAGAAACTTGAAGCTGGTGGAAGATTTGAGTTGATATAGAGTACGGTGCAACTATTGCATACGAATGGGCAATTCACTATGTCACGAGCGGGGATCACCCCCTAGAAGTAACATGGCGTATTTGACCTCTCGGAGGTCTTATACAAGCCCATAGTTATCATTCATCGCATCGACATAGTAAATTTAGCGGAAAATTTAAAACTTTTCATAGCACCTCATATGCTAGATACTTTACTTCATATATATATATAAAATATAAGTCATAATACATATAGACTCTAAGTTTCTTTGCCATCTTAGACTCAACAACATTAGAATACATTAGGGACACATCCCATAAGACACATTACATAACTATACAATATTTAAAGACTTTACAATAAATACACATTAGGACATCCTTGGACTTAAGGATTCCTTTCCTTGAGCTTGGGAATCACCTATAAAGCTCTTCACCATTCAAGACATCCTTTAAGCATCCATAACCTACACTTTGTGTCAAAAGTAGAGAAGAATGGGATTAGCACAAGAATGTACTAAGTATGGCAACCATGCAAAAACATGCATTTAAAAGAGACATTTTCTTTGAAATCATACTTCATGCCATTTGGAGTAAATCATCATAGAACCTTTATCGATAGCATATATATCATTTTCATACTTCATAGAAACACAATCAAAGGCCAAACATCATAGAAAAGCACATACCATCATAAAAGTATAATATCACATAGACACAGTTAAGTCAAGACCTTCATCATATAGTCAACAAGATCAACATCATGCATAAAGACTCATATCATGCACATCTTCATAACAAGTAGACAAATACTACAACTCATGCATAAGGAACACATACATAGTGACATCTATTAGAACACCTTGCTAGAACTTCCTACGGAGCTACTTGTGCAATGTCTAGATGGGTTCATTACTTCCACCTATCCTAAGTAACCTCCCTTAAGTCATTCTACTTAAGGTCCTAGTCATTTAACTTCCATTGTCCATTTACTTTAGGGAAAATATAGCCTTAACCGACATAGACCATGTGATGCTAAACATGGAATCCGGTGTCATAGAACCCCACACCAATAAAGGGTGGTCTACCGGCCATAGTAGAACCAAATGAGACATAGCTATATAGGTGGAATCCACTAGCTAGTATCCTATGGTGGCAACATAGTTATGGAATTTGGAGGTACATGTGAAAACCCTCTTTATGCCAAGATTAGGCATTGTAGTTATTCACTTATGGAAACCCTATTTATGCCCATTGACTCATTGTGGTTATCCACCTCATTAGATTTATGGTGACCTACCTTCCTACCATGGGAAGGGACACACACTCATATTCAAGTTCACTCGGTGCTAAGCTAAGTTCCCTTCATTGAAAACCTTTATTATATTTTTACTTTATAAATAATAGATTTAGGAGAGTCATCCCCTCATATGCTTAACTCATAGGTCATAGATGGAAGTTCATCAACCTAAATCATGTAAAAAATCCATTCAACATGAACATAACATATGTAAAGCATCATCTAGTTTAGGGTACACATGAGTACACCATTCAAGGCCCCTCTCTTGACTAGATCTTCATACATGTGTGTGTGTATATACATATATGTGAGCAAACCTTTCACATAACACATTAAGTCACACAAGTTCATATATCAATGTTTGAGTCTATAGGCATAACTATATGAGCAATCCTTTCATATATACCCACTAAGACATTATGCACATTCATACTTCATACTTTCATACACATCATATTCATAACATGTTCATATATTCATCTTTCATATACATAGAAACCAAACATAGGTACTATCTTATCAAGATACACATGTGCAATGTATAGACAAGGTCCCATACCCTTGCCCATACTAGTACACCTATCAAGTCATCCTAGCAAGGAATACATACCATACATCACATACATATACTTGACATGCGTAGTAGTAGACATTAGTGAATATGAGAACAACCTTTCATTTAAACACCATAACCTATACTACTTGTAACATGCATGTAAGTAAGAGTGTGTGTACATTGGTCAACATGATCACATAATGGCTATCAATTACTCCTTGAGGCATCCACTCTCTTAGACCACATTATACTTCCAAGAACATACAACACAACACATAATAGCATAGGAGGCAAGACAATACAAACAATATAAGCAAGGCTCCTAACTTTAGATATTTACACTTTCACATAAGGGGTACATGGGTAGGGCCTACTAACCATTTTAACACATCAATGGAGGCACCTATACAATACCCTAACATGAATATACACATGCTCATACAATAGCCACACTACGTAAATCAAAACTAGATAGGAAGATAGGCACAATTACATTATAAGGTGATCATCTAAATCTCTAAATCATATATTTATCACTTTACCTTCAAGGTCATGGTCAACACATATATAATGAAAATGAATTAAACACCTCCACCATAAGTGGACAATACCACACAATGCCATAGAAGACTTTATCAACATTACTACAAATAAACAGAGAAGTAGAAGAGTAGAGGGAATAAGCATTCTTACCAATTTCTCACCCTTTGATCATCATTGATAAACACTCCTTACTCATCAATAATTAACATACATGGAAGTACCTAAATATACTTAAAACACATAAGAAACCATGCACAAGTCGCTACAAAATTATACTATAACATAATACAACATATCAACATACTAGGAAAGTAGAATAACATAGATCATTAGCTAATTTCCCTTGCATTGATTTAGATCATATTTCATACATATTATGAGTCTAAGGCACTAAATAAACCTACATTTAACCATATTTAAATCATAATTACATAACCCTCAAGATTAAGGTTACAACATAGGCATTTAGGCTTATCGATTTGCTAGAGGACAGAAGACTTTACCAATACTATGAACTCTCTAAGGTTGTGATCATAATTCATATTTTATCAACAATACACTCATTAGGCCTTAGCTAATTCAGTAGGAAATCAAGAAGAAACCATGCTTGATATAGCAACAACTCAAGATCCATCACACACATAGCTTTTTGACTTGATAGCCTAAAGGAATCTAGATCAATTCATGCAAGCCTTTCTTTGATTTTTCACTAAGGATTTATATGTACAACATTCATCCATTATATCACCCTAAAAAAGTAGCTACAACAGTTCATTCATAATCAAAATTTACGCAACCAATCTCACAATCGACTTCAAGGCAACATGTAGAAACATAGGCTATTCATGTTCAAATCTTTATACATTTATCATCATGGACTGATCATCATCAATTCAACATAAATTCATGTAAATAACATCATATACAATCACTTCAACCTAATAGAATCATAATTCAATCGATAACAAATCAAGATCATAAGGCCCATGCAAGGCTAAATCGTTTTGGTGATAGAGCATAGGTTCATCATTCAATTGGATTGAAAACCACTTCCAAATCAGTATATAATCATCAATACATTCATATTATGCCTTTAAAACCAGTTTAGGAAAGAACCCATGGAAGATTGAAGAAAAAAGTGTGTGATCATATTTTTCTCTTTTGAAATCTTTGAGAATGGCTCTCTAGATGAAAAAATAACTAGAGATGAAGATCACCATACCTTTGTCTAGTTTAAAACCTCTTAAAATTGATGATTCATCCATGGAAAACCCAGATTGAATCTGTTCTTGAGCTTCACCAACAATGGTGGTTTCTAGAGAGAGTATTTTTTGAGGGAAAGGTTTCAATCTTGTGAGAGGATTCTAGAATGGGGTGATCACGTTTTTGATGACTTATATACACCCAAAAATAGCTAAATAAACCTTTTATAGTCAGGTTAGGACGTGGGGTGAATTCCCCATTCACCCTTTTAATGAAACAGACGCAGGCTGCCAGTTGGAGGCCACCTGCGAGGATGGCAGTGACAGGGAGTTGAGGCCTTGACGAGCCGTGCCTGGCCTCCGTAGTTGGTACTTAGCCAGTATTGGCTTGATTCCTGCCCAAGGCAATTCCCCATCTATGATATCTTCTCAACGGGACGTTGGTGGACCAATGACCCGTCGTTGGGTCCGTCAATGGACACTGCCCAGGCAGTGTCCTAGGCAGCTTTGGGTCCTTCTATTGGGGCCTCTTGTGGGGCCCTTTAGAAATTGTACCCGGACGTTTTCGAAGTGATTATAACCCTTAACAAGTTATAGACCATCCACATTAATTTCATCCAAAACAAACACTTATAATACTCCCAAACAGCCTTGACCCCAACAAGACATACGATGAACGTCTTAGGTGCTATCTTTCGAACGCCTTGGACGTTCTTGGGCGTTTGACCTCCAAACTTTACGAAACTTCATATAGCAAAATTAAACATCATTTTAAACCATTTTAAGACTTATTAGTATCATTTCATACAGATTTAGTCATGCATAGACACATGAGACACAGAAGCAACTAGTGGTCGAACGTCTTGGTCGTCCCTTGACGTTCGACTTCCAAATCACTTGAAACTTTGTACACTGCCTATAAACCATATAATAAGACATTTTAGAACCTTATAACTTCATTAAAAAACCATAAAACATAGAACCACATATTAGGCATCTAGGTGACTTAGTCGTCGAACGTCTTAGTCGTCCCTTAACGTTCGACTTCCAACACCTCTAATATTTTATCTACTGCCTATATACTATATTTTAAGAATATTTAGGACATTAGAATTTTAAGAAAAACATGTTAGGCTCTAGACACATTATCTCCTTTTCGGGTTCTTACAATATCCCCCATTTGGGAATATTCATCCTCGAATGACACTTAGGTCTCTTTAATCACAACAAGGACTTCAATGCATATAAAAGCAGTTGATAACATTGATAACATCGTCAAGTAATTTTAGCACTCAATGCACACAAGCAAGCAAAACCATTACTCACTCACTCTTTAATGCATCATACACAATGGTCATTTTCATGTTCATAGAAGAACATCATTCTCCTAATCATAACATGATCATTACATCTCAATTCATTACAAGAAAATCTTGAAAAGCTACTCATAGCCATATCATAACCCATACTCAGAGTTACTTAAGCACTCATACTTCAATGCACATAAACTTGAATTAGTTAAATCAGAAAGATCTTCATTAGTTAGACCTAGTGCCATAAAGGTCATACTCAATCATACCATACTTAGTGGTGTCAATCGAGGAATGTTCTTCTCCTCAACACACTTACATGTATCATGAGTTTCACACCTTACAAGTACAAGGTCAATTTCCTCTTAAAATGAGAAATTCTCAACTTTTAACCAAGACATGCTCATGGTTCCTTCCTAGTGAAGTCTAAGTGGTAAGTCACACCAAGTACATCACAACAAAATAGGAAGCCATTCCACAAATTTCTTCTCTTAACATAATACTCACTTTTATAGTAAGCCTCATTTTGAAAAAATAACACAAATTATAGGCACACACATGGACACTTAGCTAAACATGCTTTTACTTTTCAAGAATGAGCGTACAATTGTGCATTCCAAATCATAAAAAGTCACATAATTTTCAAGAGACTCAACATAATTCATCTTAAAGAGACTCAACTTTTCATTTTAAGGCTAAACATTTTACCTCACAAGTGACTATTACCATGCTTCTTATCTCATCTCATAAAGTCAAATTCACAATTAGCATATAAAAATGCAAGTCAATATGAGAAAACATTGACTTTATCAAAAATTTCCTTTCATGCTCTTTGGAAAATTCACCATGTCTCCAAGATGATGTCAATCAATTCATACCAATCATATAAAGGTCATGCAATTCACACTTTATGCAAGACTATATTCATTAATAAGCTTACTAAGAATTCATTATTTTCCAATTCAAGTAAGAATAGAAGGACAATGTAGACAATTTCTACAACCTCATTACTCTAACACCATCCTCTACTTAGGGTAAACCCAATTAAAAGCAACTTAACCTAACCTATAGAGGATCTTAACTACACAACCTTCATTTTCATCACTTAAAGTGATTACTACTTTAGAGGGAATTTTCATTAATTCAATTTAGCAACACTAAGGCATTCTAAACCTCATCATTTTAGGCAAATCATCTTAAACCATCAATTTTGATCATACTATTCAATTCACATAAGGTGTTCCTACAATGCAATAGACACTAAGGTCATACATCATTTGAGGAAAATAACAAGGAAGTTCATAACACAATAAGAAGTTTAGAAATAACTCCAACGACTCATCATGTCATAAGATTCTTATTCTTTAATCTCAATAGCAAAACTCCTTTCCACATTCATTATCATGTTCATATACATCAATTCTACACATATTTCAACAACATCCAATTAAAGGACAATTTAGTTGGTTCTCCAAAAATGTTATAATAAGTTGCCTAGTCTTTTTAGTGAGCATGCTTCCAAATATCCAAAAATGCAACATTTAGACAATTGAGGGGACAAGCATGGCAATATAAGATACAAAGCTTTACCAACTCATCCTTCATAAACATGGATACTATCTTTACAACTAGGATCAAGTCTCTACAAGAGACTCCAATTTACACTAGCAACTTATCAAGTATCTGTTATATACAAAAGGAGACAATGCACACTTTTAATCACATACATTCATAGGATAACATGCTTCCATAGGTAGTTATTAAACATCCCAAGTTCAAATCTTAGTATTTGGCTACCATCATACAAAACCATATAGGAATACAACAATCTAAGAGAATTCACTTTAACCACCATAACTTCTGGCATGCTTTAACTATATCATGACATACATTATTCGACATATCTTGCTATTTCGCATAGATTTCATATATTGCCATAATTGGCATCACATCATCAAATAAGGGATATTTCATACATAGTAAGGTAAGATAACCAATCATAATCCCCATAGAGTTAACATCTGCAATGATCAAGTAAAGCCCCATAACCCTGCTAAATCAAGTAACCCAACAGGAACTACAATTAGAAACATACTCCACTTATCTATAACCTTCATGCATGCATAACTCCATATCTTTAGCACACTAGGCTATTTACATGTTTATAAGCATAGAGATGATCACATAAGGAAAAGTGTCACCTTCGCACATACTCATTCAAACCATAAAACAAAGATAAGCATTTAAACTCACCTTTTCTCGCTCAAGCATAGAGCAATCTCATCCAAGCAATCACATCAAAAAGACCACCGGACAAGAAAATATAAGAGAGAGATCTTATAGAGTTAGGTTCTATGACACGACATGAGAATGATGAAGAAGGGAAACTCTATTGTCCTATAGCCTCTCGTACCATTTGATGTGTTGCGACTCACCACTAATGATACAACACTCTACTACGTGGCAATATGAGACTTCTTGGAACCTAAACCAATTTTAAAAACCTCGTGCTTTGATACCACGTTTGTCACGACTGGGGAGCACCCCCTAGAAGTAACATGGCATACTTGAACTCTCGGAGGTCTTATACAAGCCCATAGTTATCATTCATCGCATCGACATAGTAAATTAAGCAAAAAATTTAGAACTTTTCATAGCACCTCATATGCTAGAAACTTTACTTCATATACATATAATAAATAAGTCATAATACATATATAGACTCTAAGTCTCTTTGCCATCTTAGACACAACAACATTAGAATACATTAGGGACACGACTCATAAGACACATTACATATCTATACAATATTTCAAGATTTCACAATTAATACACATTAGGACATCCTTGGACTTAAGAATTCCTTTCCTTGAGCTTGGGAATCACCTATCAAGCTCTTCACCATTCAAGACATCCTTTAAGCATCCATAACCTACACTTTGTGTAAAAATTAGAGAAGAATGAGATTAGCACAAGAATGTACTAAGTATGGAAACCATGCAAAAACATGCATTTAAAAGGGACATTTTCTTTGAAATCATACTCCATGCCATTTTGAGTAAATCATCATAAAACCTTTATCAATAGCATATATATCATTTTCATACTTCATAGAAACACAATCAAAGGCCAAACATCATAGAAAAGTACATACCATCATAAAAGTATAATATCACATAGACATAGTTAAGTCAAGACCTTCATCATATAGTCAACAAGACCAACATCATGCATAAGACTCATATCATGCACATCTTCATAATAAGTAGACAAATACTACAACGTCATGCATAAGGAACACATACATAGTGACATGCATTAGAACACCTTCCTAGAACTTCCTAAGGAGATACTTGTGCAATGTCTAGATGGGTTCATTACTTCCACCTATTCTAAGTAACCTCCTTTAAGTCATTCTATTTAGGGTCCTAGTCATTTAACTTCCATTGTCCATTTTACTTTAGGGAAACTATAGCCTTAATCGACATAGACCATGTGATGTTAAACATGGAATCGGGGTGTCATAGAACCCCACACCAATAAAGGGTGGTCTACCGGCCAAAGCGGAACCAAATGAGACATAGCTTTTTAAGTGGAATCTACTACCTAGTATCCTATGGTGGCAACATAGTTGTGGAACTTAGAGGTACATGCGAAAACCCTCTTTATGCCAATAATTAGGTGTTGTAGTTATTCACTTATGGAAACTCTATTTATGCCCATTGAGGCATTGTGGTATCCACCTCATGAGATTTATGGTGACCTACCTTCCTACCATGGGAAGAGACACACACTCATATTCAAGTTCACTCGGTGCTAAGCTAAGTTCCCTTCATTGAAAACCTTTATTATATTTTTACTTTATAAATCATAGGTTTAGGAGAGTCATACCCTCATATTCTTAACTCATAGGTCGTAGATGGAAGTTCATTAACCTAAATCATGTAAAGAATCCATTCACATGAACATAGCATATGTAAAACATCATCTAGTTTAGGGTAAACATGAATACACCATTCAAGTTCCCTCTCTTGACTAGATCTTCATACATGTGTGTGTGTGTATGTATATATGTGAGCAAACCTTTCACATAAACACATTAAGTCACACAAGTTCATATATCAATGCATGACTCTATAGGCATAACTATATGAGCAATCCTTTCATATATACCCACTAAGACACTATGCACATTCATACTTCATCCTTTTATACACATCATATTCATAAGATATTCATATATTTATCTTTCATATACATAGAAACCAAATATAGAAACTATCCTATCAAGATACACATGTGCTATGTATAGACATGGTCCCATACCCTTGCCCATACTAGTACACCTATCAAGTCATCCTAGCAAGGAATACATAACATACTTCACATACATATACTATACATGCATAGTAATAGACATCAGTGAATATGAGAACAACCTTTCATTTAGACACCACAACCTATACTACTTGGAACATGCATGTAAGTGAGAGTGTGTGTACATTGGTCAACATGATCACATAATGGCTATAAATTATTCCTTGAGGCAGCCACCCTCTTAGACCACATTATACTTCCAAGAACATACCACACAACACATAATAACATAGGAGGCAAGACAATACAAACATTATAACCAAGGATCCTAACTTTAGCTACTTACACTTTCATATAATGGGTACATGAGCAGGGTCTACTAACCATTTTAACACATCAATGGAAGCACCCATACAATACCCTAACATGAATATACACATGCTCATGCAATAGCCACACAACCTAGATCATAACTAGATAGAAAGATAGGCACAATTACATCATAAGGTGATCATTTAAATCTCTAAATCATATATTCATCACTTTTCCTTCAAGGCCATGGTCAACACATATATAATGACAATAATGTAAACACCGCCACCATAAGTAGACCATACCACACAATGTCATACAAGGCTTCATCAACATTACTACAAAGAAATAGAGAAGTAAAAGAGTAGAGGGAATAAGCATTCTTACCAATTTCTCACCCTTTGACCATCATTGATCAACAATCCTTATACATCAATAATTCACATATATGAAAGTAGCTAAATGTACTTTACTATAACATAATACAACACATCAACATACTAGGAAAGTAGAATAACATAGATCATTAGCTAATTTCCCTTGCATTGATTTAGATCATATTTCATACATATTATGAGTCTAAGGGACTAGATAAACCTACATTTAACCATATTGAAATCATAATTTCATAACCCTCAAGATTAAGGTTACAACATAGGCATTTAGGCTTATCGATTTGCTAGAGGACAAAAGACATTACCAATACTATGAACTCTCTAAGGTTGTGATCATCATTCATATTTTATCAACAATACACTCATTAGGCCTTAGATAATTCGGTAGGAAATCAAGAAGAAACCATGCCTTATATAACAACAACTCAAGATCCATCACACACTTAACTTTTTGACTTCATAGCCTAAAGAAATCTAGATCAATGCAAGCCTTCTTAGATTGTTCATTAAGGATTTATTACTACAAAATTCATCCATTATATCAGCCTAAAACAATATCTACAGCAGTTCATGCATAATCAAAACTCTACACAACCGATCTCATAATCGACTTCAAGGCAACATGTAGAAACATAGGCTACTCATGTTCAAATCTTCATACATTTATCATCATGGAATGATTATATTCAACATAAATTCATGTAAATAAAATCATATACAATCACTTCAACGTAATAGAATCATAAATCAATCAATAACAAATCAAGATCATAAGGCCCATGCAAGGCTAAATCGTTTTGGTGATAGAACATGGGTTCATCATGCAATTGGATTGAAAACCACTTCCAAATCAGTATATAATCATCAATACATTCATATTATGCCTTTGAAATTAGTTTAAGAAAGAACCCATGGAAGATTGAAGAAGAAAGTGTTTGATCACATTTTTCTCTTTTGAAACCTTTGAGAATGGCTCTCTTGATGAAAAGATAACTAGAGATGAAGATCACCATACCTTTGTCTAGTTTAAAAACTCTTAAACTTTATGATTCTACATGGAAAACCCAGCTTGAATCTGTTCTTGAGCTTCACCAACAATGGTGGTTTCTAGATGGAGTATTTTTGGAGGGAAAGGTTTCATTCTTGTGAGAGGATTCTAGAAAGGGGTGATCACGTTTTTGATGAATTAGATACACACAAAAATAGCTAAATAAAACTATTTTAGTCAGTTTATTACGTGGTGTGAATTTCCCATTCACCCCTTTAATGAAATAGACGCAGGCTGCCAGTTGCAGGTCAAGTGTGACGATGGTAGTGACGGGGCGTTGAGGCCTTGACGGGCCGTGCCTGGCCTCCATCATTTGGTACTTAACAAAATATTGGCTTGATATCTTACCAAGTCAAGTCCCCATCGACGAGATCTTCTCTACGGGCCGTTGGTGGACGAACGATCCGTCGTTGGGTCCGTTGATGGACATTGCCCAGGCAGTGTCTTAAGCAGCTTTGGGTCCTTCTATTGGGGCCTCTTGTGGGGCCCTTTAGAAGTCATACCTGGACATTTCCAACGTGATTATAACCCTTAACAAGTTATATACCTTTCACATAAATTTCATCCAACACATGACATACGATGAACGTCTTAGGGGCTATCTTTCGAACGCCTTGGATGTTCTTGGGCGTTTGACCTCCAAACTTCACGAAACTTCACATAGCAAAATTAAACATCATTTTAAACCACTTTAAGACTTATTAGTCTCATTTAATACAGATTTAGGCATGCATAGATACATGATGCACAAAAGGTACTAGTCGTCGAACGTCTTGGTCATCCCTTGACGTTCGACTTCCAAATCACTTAAAATTTTATACACTTACTATAAACCATATAATAAGACATTTTGGGACCTTATAACATCATGAAACACCCATAATCACATAGAACCACATTTTAGGCATCTAGGTGACTTAGTCGTCTTAGTTGTCCCTTAACGTTCGACTTCTAATACCTCTAATGTTTTAGCTACTGCCCATATACTATTTTTTAAGAATATTTAGTACATTATAACTTTAAGAAAAACATGTTAGGATCTAGACACCTTATCTCATTTTCGGGGTCTTACACATTGGTCTGTCGCACGAGGATTAAATATTTTACCTCCAAAGCTTCCTTGAGATTAGTGATACTTACAGTCTAGCTGGAGTGAATGTGGATTAAGTGAGTCTCACTTCATTCCCCTTTTCTTTGCTTGGGAAACAAAAAGATGGCTGGATTTTGAGCCTACGCACTCCATTACCTCTTGGAACGATCTTGAGCAAAAATTACTTATTATATTTTTCCATCTACGAAAACAACTAAGTTTAGGAGAGATATTCTGAGTTTCCAACAGAAAAGAGGAGAGAACTTGTACCAAGCTTGGGACAGGTCTAAATAAATGTTGATGAGTTGTCCACATCATCATCAAGCAAACGAGGTGTTGCTCCATACCTTCATAAAAAGGATTGAAGCCTAACACCAAAATTTTACTTGATTCAACTACAAGTGGTCAAGCTTTGGAGAAGAATTATGTTGATCTATTCAACTTGCTGAATAGCAACTAATAGGGTAACCCTGAACGGAATGGAAGAGGAGCGCAACCCGTGATTCAGAAAATTGTAGGTATGCCGAAAGTAGATGCAGTGACTACTTTAACTGCACAGATTGATGTGATTCAAAACATGATGAACACTCACTTCAGCAATCTATCAATGGGACAATAACCATCTCAGATGAATGTAGTCCAATAACCACCAACTTGGTGTGCAATTTTTGAAGGTGGTGATCATAATGAAGAGGTATGTGGTGCAAACTCGAATCCTGGAATTACGTAGGTGTAACATTCCGAAAAGTCGAGACCTAATTTAGAGCCTAACATGAGTGTCTAAAGGTTCAGATACTTTTCAAAGACCTAAAATAATGTTTATATGTCATCCTAGAAGTTCTAAGCCAAGACGTCAAAGAACGTCCATGACGTCCAAAAAGTAGCTAAGTTGAACTAGTTAACATCGCTATGTTTGGTGAAGGATTTGGAGGGTCAAATTAAGTATAAAACTTTTAAAAAAACATTGGTTAGGTAGAGTGTGGTATGGAGGGTCTAAACGTCCAATAACGACACCCCAAGGACCACCCGGAGGGTCCTTGAGCAGGTACCTAACATGGATGGGCAGGCTGCCAAAGCAGCCTACATAAGTCAAGAATCAGTGGTCTCATCAATGGTTCAGTCTCTTTTTCAAAAATAAAAATTCCGTGATGGCATCGCGACGCGGAGCCAATTCCCAGATCCGCTAAAATTATATTTTTGACATTTTGATTTCCCAAAGAGACCAATTTAAGTGAGGGGTGTTTTTGGTAATTTAGGGGGTGACTATATATTGAATTAGGGTCAGTTTTAAGCCATCTTAACTCACTCTAAACCCAATTCCAAAAGAAACCCAAAAGCTCTCACCTTTCTCTACTTTCTCTCTCCCCAAATTCCTCCATTGAAGAAGGAACAAAGCTTGAAGAAGAAGGTCAATTTCTCTAGGATATCACTTCAATTTCGTGGATTCATCTTCATTAAGGTATGGGTTCTTCACTCTTGGGATTTCTTTCCCCAAGAGGTCCTTTCAAAATTGATTTCTAAATTACCCAATTCGATGGGGTTTTCTAATTTTATTGGGTTTTCTTCTAAACTTCAAATTGATTATAAATTAGGATTGGATCTAATTCTTGATGAATTCATGATGAACTCTATTCCCCCCTAACCCTTGATTATGAATTGTTGTGAGTTGGATAGTGATGATGCAATTGACCTAGTTCTTGTGTTAATTACTATTGATTGACGTTACTACACCTATTGTTGGATATGATTGGTTGGTTGATGGTAAAACCATGAAGATGGTTATTTAAGGAGATTGAGTAAGTCTTTATGATCATAAACTTTACTTCAATTATAATGGCTTGTGATTGATGATGTATTTCAATTGAAGCATGACTTGTGATTAGCCTAAGTAGGTGTTGGTATGATGTTAAATTGAAATATCTTGACTATGTGATTGTGAGATTATGTTTAAGATGAAATGATATAAGGTTGGTTATGAAGTACCTATGTGCCTTATTATGAAATGATGATGATGTTATGCTAATCTCACATATGAGGGTTGTTATGAAAGGATATTCTCATGCAATTCCTAATGATCTAATGACAATGACTATACAAGGGATTAGACCCTACGACCTACATTAAGCTAATATGATTAATTAAGACATTAAAGATATTTCAAAAAGGGACTCTAGCTTAGCACCGAGTGAACTAGAGTGAGGAGTGTCCCTTCTTACATAGGGAAGGTAGGATCACCAATGTACTCTTGAGATTAAATACTATAATGCATGTAGCATAAAGAGGGTCCCAATTATATCTCCTCATTTTTTAACTATGTTGCCCCATAAGAATACTAGCTAGTGGATCCACGTGGTTGCTATGTTCATGTATTGGTACTACCTTGGCAAGTACTCCGCATTCCTTCGGTGTAGGGTTCCATGACACTGGATTCCACATTAGCTCATGTGGTCTATGTCAGTTACGGCAAGATGTTCCCAAAAGGTAAAAATGAACTAAAGGAATGAACTCTAACTAGGATAACCTAAGAGGTTTAGCTAAGTCTAGGTAAAGTATGAGACTCTACCTAAACATTGCACTAGTTAGCCTTGAGGGAAGTGTTACGAGGACGTTCTTATATATGTATATGCTTATAATGGTACATGATATGTATATGATGATCTTGCACATTGTTGATACTATACGATGATTAGTTTCACTTAAGAATAAGTGTTGGTCTTCATTGTTAAAGTATGATGATATGTACTCTTACTGATATGCTATGAGAAGTTGGATGTTGGTCATGATTCTTATTGAGTTTAGTTGATTGAGTAAGGTTATGGGACTTTGCTTGGTCATTGTACTTGTTGACTTAATGAGGTTCACGAGTATTTGTCTTGCTTTGGCTATATTGTAATGAACTCTTGTACATGCTTGTTGATGTTATGACTTGATGTTGGAGTTGTCTTGATTATGTACTAAATTATGTGGATATACATGTTGACTTGACTATACTTACTGTACATGGTTTGGACTTATGGATTATGTAAGTATTGGCTTATATGAGCTCTTGATTGTGCATAAAGCTTTTCAAAGTACTTTGGCATGGATTTGAACAAATGTCTTCTTTAGCATGATTGAATTGTTTATGTGCATATACTCATACTTAGTACAAGTGTGTGCTAACCCCATGTTTATGTTTACTACAAATTGTAGGATCCGTCCGTTGAGCTTATTTGAAGGCCATTGAAGACATATTCCACAAGTGTTCGGTTGGTTCTCATCTTCTGTGGACGATGTTACTATCGTGCTATTTGATATTGTTTAGTCTTAAAGACGATTTAGTTCATTCTCTTTCTTTGTTGACTTTATATATGCCTATATAAGGTCTTTATTATAATGAAGTATGCGTTGAACCCAATATGTTGTATTCGACTTAGATGGTTTAATATGAGACATATTCTAGACTTCTTATGAATTTATATATAAATATATATATATATATATGTGTGTGTGTGTGTGTGTGTGTGTGTGTGTGTGTATATATATATATATATATGTATATACATATATATATATATATACATGCGCAATAAAAGTAGACGACTATGTAATCTTCCTATACAAAGGGTCTATGTATACTCGATATGATTATATTATGTGTATGTAGAGGTCTACACAAACCTCAATGTAGTAGTTAACAAAAAGTTTTAAATTTTTTGCAAAATTTAACCTGTGAATGTAATGATGTAGTCTAAGGGGCTACTCTTAGTGCTCAAAGAGGATGACGACGCTGGTTACGTCTAAGGGGTGCTCCCCAGATGTGACAGTAGGGAATGCATAACGAAGAGGGGGCAAGCAGAACTATGGAAACTCTTACAATCCCAGATGGTGTAACCATCCAAATTTTTCATGGGGAGGAAATCAGAATCAAGCTCAAGGACAAAATTAATATAGACCCCAGGGGAACACACATAGATATCAAAAACAGGTCCAAAGGGAGAAACCCAATAAGCAGCCAACAATCAACCACGTAATATGAGAGTGGAGGAAATGCTTTAAAAGATTATGGTTGAGCAAGATCAATTAGTTGTTGATTTGAGAAACAACCAATTAGCTACTCAAAACCTAGAGAAGCAGTTTGCAAGTGCTCAAACGTCAAGACCTCAAAGAGGATTTTCGGAAAACATTGATCCAAATTGGAAGAAACTAAATGTCGTAGGTACACATAATGGTTTGTAGTTGGAGGATTTGGATCCAAAGAAATGAAATGTTGAATCTGTGAAAAAGAACAATGAACCTAAAGAGAGTGAAGTTGTTGCACAAGAAGAAAGAAGGCAACCGATAGTTAAACCACCTCCTCCATTCCCTCAAAAGTTCAAGAAATAATAGGAGGATAACTGTTTCGGTATGTTTATCTCTTTTGAAACAAGTTCATATGAACTTGACATTAGTAGATGTTTTGAAGGATATACCAAGGTATGCTATACATGTGAATAAGATTGTGGAAAACAAAAAAAGGTTGAGTGAGTATGATACTGTGGAACTTACTGAAGAGTGCAGCTCCCGAATCCAAAATAAGTTGCCTACCAAATTGAAAGATTTGAAAAGATATAGGTTCAGACCACTATAAAGCAAAGCATTCCTGCGCGAGGATTGTGTGATGTAAGAGCTAGTATAAATTTGTTGCTAATTTCGTTAAATAAAAAGCTGGGGTTGGGTAATCCGAAACCCAATACCATCATCTTACAGTTGGTTGATAGATCTTGCTATGTTAGAGGGTGTTGTAGAGGATGTCTTAGTATAAGTGGGATCATTTATATTCTAGTAGACTTCATTGTGCTAAATTTTGAGTTAGATTCTGAGGTCACATTTATCTCGGGGAGATCTTTCTTGGCTATAGGATGGGCTATGATAAATGTACCAGCTGGTCACTATGCGGGCACATGACAAATTCACTATGCGGGAACATGACAATGTGGAGGTGTTTGATGTTTACAAGGCATTGGAGCTCCCTAATGTGTATGAAGAGTTGTCTACGATAACAATGATGGATATTGAAAAAGAGGCCCCATATATTGCATCCAAGGACCCATTGGAGCGAGTACTAGTGGAGGATTATATTTATCGGATGTTGAGGCACATGAAATGGTACATTTCTTGATGTGGCAATTATAGGTACATCAAGAGATCACTGCGAGCCTTTAATGTGTTAAGTCCTCCACCCAAGCCCTCTATTTAAGAAACACCCAAGCTAGAATTCAAAGCATTTTCAGCCCACCTCAGGTATGCATTTTTGGGTGAAGATAAAATTGTACCAGTTATTTTTTCGGTAGCTTTATCTGAATGACAGGTGGAAGCAACATTAAGCGTCATGAGGAAGAGAAAAGCAGTCTTAGGTTGGCAAATGTCTAATCTTCATGGCATAGTCCTACATTGTGCATGCATAAAATCTACATGGAGAAAGGGCATAAGCCGAGTGACTAACACCAACGAGACTGAATCCAATGATGAAGGATATGGTAAGAAAAGATGTGATCAAGTGGTTAGATATATGGATCGTGTACCCCATATCAGATAGTAAATGGGTGAGTCTGGTACAATGTGTGACCAAGATGGCCAGAATGACGGTGATAACCAATGAGAAAGTGAACTGATCCCCACAAGGACAGTAACTGGGTGGCGTATCTGCATGGACTACATCAAGCTGAATGATGCCACTAGGAAGGACCATTACCCAATGCCTTTTGTTGATCAGATGTTGGATAGATTAGCGGGGAAACAATATTACTGCTTCCTTGATGGATACTCAGTGTATAATCAAATAGTCATTGCATCACAGGATTAGGAGAAAACTATCTTCACTTGTTTATATGGAACTTATGTGATCAAACGTATGCCATTTAGATTATGCAATGCACCGGTGACATTTCAGAGATGCATGATATGCTGGAAAATTTTGTTGAGGTGTTCATGGATGACTTCTCAGTGTTCGGTGAGTCCTTTGATATTTGTTTGACTAATCTAAACAGGGTCCTTTCAAGGTGTGAAGAGACAAATCTAGTATTTAGTTGGGTGAAATGTCACTTCTTAGTTTGAGAGGGGATTGTGTCGGGGCAAAAACATCCCGGAATAGCTGAAAGTTGATAAAGCCAAGGTGGAAGTCATTGAAAAATTGCCACCACCCATCACTACGAAGGGAGTTAGAAGCTTTCTAGGGCATGTAGGGTTCTATAGGAGATTGATTAAGGACTTTTCCAAGTGAGTAAGACCCTTGTGCAGCCTATTGGAAAGACGTGAAGTTTGTGTTTGATGAGAAGTGTTTGCAGGCATTCAAGCTCTTGAAGAAGAAGTTGATAGAAGCTCGTATTCTAATTGCTTCGAACTAGGAACTTCCGTTCGAGCTTATGCTTGATGTTAGTGATACGACAGTTGGTGTAGTGCTTGGGCAGCAAAAAGATGAGATGTTTCATTCCATCTACTACGCTAGCAAGATACTTGATGCAGTGCAGTCTAATTATACTATCACAAAAAAAGAGATGTTAGCATTAGTGTTTGCATTTGATAACTTCAGGTCATACTCGGTAGGAACCAAGGTTGTGGTTTACACTAATCATGTGGCAATCAACTATTTTTACAACAAGAAAAATGCAAAGCCGATGCCGATTAAGTGGATACCACTCTTTAAGAGTTTGATATAAATATTAAAGACAAGAAGGAACTGAAAGTTAGATACTTGATTATCTGTCTAGATTGGATGACTCATCTCATGTGAACAACGAAGGGCAGATTCGCGAGAGTTCCTCGATGAGCAATTGCTTGCCGTGGACCTTGATCAAGTGTCTTATTATGCTGATATTGTAAATTTTCCAGTGAGTGGTTTATTTCCACTTGGGGCCTCAACACATCAAAAGTAGAGGCTAAAGTATGAGGTACACTTTTATATATGGGATGAGCCTTTATTATTCAAACAGGGACCTGATCATATGGTGTGAAGGTGTGTAGCTGAACAGAAGGTTGTACAAGTAATGGAGAGTTGTCACTCTTCGCCATATGGTGGACACAACAACACACTGCACATAAGGTATTGTAATCTGTTTTTTTGGCATACTTTATTTAAAGATGTTGCAATGGTTTTAAAAGGTTGTGATCAGTGTCAAAGGATGGAAACTATTTTTTTATAAGGCATCAGATGCGATTGAACAACATATTTGAAGTTGACTTCTTTAATGTTTGGGGGACAGACTTGTTGGGACCATTCCCATTGTCCCGTGGAAATCAATACATCTTAGTGGTAGTAGACTACATGTCCAAGTGGGTGGAGGTAGTTACTCTACTTGCCAAAGATGCAAAGGTGGTAGTGAAGTTCATCTAAAAGCACATTTTCACTAGGTTTGAAACTCCAAGGGCCATGATAAATGATGAAGGTACGCACTTTATTAATAGTTCAGTGCAAAATTTCTAGAAAAATATAGGGTGAGATACAAGTTAGCTATAACTTGTCATCCCATACAAGTGGGCATGTAGAAGTGTCTAACCAAGAAATGAAGCATATCCTCCAAAAAAACTGTGAATGCCCAAAGAAATGACTGGTTGAAAAGTTAGATGATGCTTTGTGGTCATATTAGACTACATACAAGACATCGATAAGGACTTCTCCTTATCGAATGGTTTTTGGAAAAACGTGTCATTTGACAACTGAATTGGAGCATAAACCATACTGGCTATCAAAAAGTTTAATATGGATTCAGAGTTAGCAGGAAGGAAGAGGATAACACAGTTGCATGAACTAGAGGAATTCCGGCTCCATTCCTATGAGAATGCTAAGCTTTACAAAGAGATGACCAAGAGGTTGCATGAAAAGTATATTATGTCACACACCTTTGAGTCTGGTCAACTGGTGCTACTATTTAATTCTAGATTGAAGTTGTTCCCAGAACAACTTTAGTCTAAGTGGAGTGGACCGTTTGAAGTGGTAAGGATGATTAAACAAGGTGTTGTGGTAGGGTTGCGGATCGGTCAGTTCAGTTCGGTTTGAAGTTTATCAGTTTGACTTATTGGTAAATGCTAAATGTTATCAAGCCATTAAGATATTATCTTATCGGTTATTAGTTTACCAATTTTTGATCGTTATCAGTTTAACCGTTAAGATTTAACACAAAATCATTGAAAATCACTTAGAAACAAGGTGAGAAACCAATGAACCATGCACAGGAGTTCACAAGTTACATTCTTCTCAAAAGCAAACATTTTTACATTGTAGAATAACCAAGTATTGAGAAACCAGAAACAAAATTAGGAAAAGAAACTCTTAGTCAATGACTTTATATACAAAATGGTATAAAAATAATTCTTTAATTTTATATAGGATTATCGGTTAACCCATTAAGAAAAATCCTCAAATCGTTAAGAATCGATAACTCAATAAGAAAAAAAATTAAAACTGTTATCAAAACCGCTAAACCACTAACCCAATACTGATAAATCAATAATTTTTTTTCTTTTTGAGTTATTGTTTTTAGTTCAATTTTTAACAACCCTATGTTGTGAAGCTAGGAGATGAGAAATGAGGATAAGAGCTCTACTTTCCTTGTGAATAACAAATGCGTGAATCACTATGTTGATATGATGTTGATCGTGAGCTTGAAGCGCTCACGTTGAATGACGAGTAAGTCATAAGTTGGGTCATGTCGTGACGTTAATTATGACCTGCAGGGGAGGCAACCCCGTGACCCCTTATAATAGTTACGATTTTATTATTATTTTGATTTGTTATTTCAATTCATCGGAATTAGTAAAAAAGAGTATATTAAGAAAACATACAAAAATAGGAGTCGCGCCACGACTGAAAGTAAGGCATTAGATGCGATGCAATCTATCGTGGTTTAACTAATGGGTGATGTACTTAAAATGTAATGGAATTAGGTGTTAGAATCCATGCCGCATCGTGAAGAGGTGGGTAATTTTCGTCGCGCTTGGATTTAATTATCCAAGTCTAGGCAAACGCTCCGTGAAGGAGTCGCCTCACTGAGGAGGTCACCAAATTTGGTTTCGACGAGAATTAATTTTCTCGTCGAAGATCGAGCAGAACCCTCCATAACAGGGTCGCGTTGCGGAGCCTATGCAGAAATTTTGCCTAGCTAGAATTAATTTTTCTGCGCTAGGAAGAATTGTCTGTGTCCCCTCCGCTTCGCGCCTTGAGGTAATTTTTTTATTTTCATTAAAATAATGAATTTTACCGTTTTAGTTCAAAAATTACCCAACAACCGTTCATCTTAACCCCAATTTTTGCCAAAATTTAACCATTTTTTCCCCTTTCACCATGATTTTATCCCTATCCTTCTTTTATCTCAATTCTTCACGCATAAATCTGTAACATGGAGTAAGAGAATAAACCCTCTCCCTATTCACTTTGTCTTCACGACTCTCATGTATGAAATTATGCATAAAAGTTTATGTTCATTGTACTTGCGAATGCCTTACTTGTGATGCATCTTGTATGTTTATCTTGCGGAAGTTGTGGGTGTTCTTGGTCATGGTTATCACTGCCTTTGGGCTTTCAAAGTATGGATTATACTATCCTATTAGGAACATTATGCGGGTTTGGTGAATGGGTTGTTGGAACCGATTGGGGGGACGTATTATAAGACCCCAAAAATAAGTTAGGGTGTCTAGAGACTAACATGTTCGTCATAAGGGTATAAGGTCCTAAAATGGTTTATAATATGTTATTGAGGTAGTATGTAAGGTTTGAAGTGATTTGTAAGTCAAACGTTAAGGGACGACACCTATGTGTCTCATGTGTCTATACGTGCTTATATATTGTATTTCATGAGCTTGTGAAGTCTTAAAATGAGTTATAATGATGTTTACAGGTAGTATATGGAGTTTCATGAAGTTTGGAGGTCTAACGTCCACGAACGTCGAAGACTTTCGAAAGTTAGCCCTTGAGGCGTAGAGTATATCTTGATGGGTCCTAGCATGTTTGGACGTGATTTATATGTGAATTTTGGGTGAAACTTGCATGGAATATCTTTGACTTGTCAATGTGCATATTACATTGGAAACGTCCAGGTACGACTTCCCAAGGGCCCCGCAAAAGGGCCCACAAGAAGGACCCAAGGGCTGTCGAGACACTACCTTGGCAGTGTCAATCGACTGAACCAAACGACGCCTAGTTGGTTGGACAACGGACCTTTGGTGAGGTATAATCGATGGACACTTAGCCTGGGCAAGGCTCAACCCAAGAACATACCAAGGTCCAATCGACTGAAGCCACAGACGGCCCATCGATGGACATACTGGCCGTCGATGGTGGTTCGTCGATGCAACCTGGTGCCACTGCTTGCGCACTGTCTCATCAAAGGGGTGAATGAGAAATTCACCCCATGTCCTAAACTGACCCTAATTGATTTATTTAGTGATTTTTGGGTGTATTTAAGGGATCAAACACGTGAACAACCCATTCTCAATCCCTTCTACATAAAATAAACTTTCCCTCCAAAACAAATTCTTTTTAGAAACCTCCATTGTTGGTAAAACTCAAGAACATCTTGGAGCTTGGATTCCATTGATTATTCATCAAGTTTTAAAGGTTTTCATGTAGATAAATGTATGGTAATCCTTCATCTCTGAGTAACCTTTCACTTGGAGAGTTAATCTCATTGTTTTTCAAAGAAGTTTCATGATCAAATCCTTCTTCTGCAATCTAGCCATGGGTTCTTTCTAAAAACATTTTAGTGGCTTAATCATGATGAATTGATGTTAATGTATTGGTTTTAACATGATTCTCAATCAAATTGCATTATGAACCCATGTCCCTTCCCAAAATCGATTTAGCCTTTGCATGGGCATTGTGATCATGGCTTGTTAATGGTTGAATTGTGATTATATTACGTTTAATTATCTATATCTACTGATATTTACGTGAATTGATGGTGAAGGATCCATGTGGATCAATGTATGAAGATTTGAGCATGCTTAGTCTAGTTATCAATGAGATCACTGTAACATTGTTTGTTAATTGTATATAAGTGGAATTCGATTATGTTGAGAGTCTTGTAGCTTCTGTTTTAGGTTAATATCATGTATGAATTTTGTATATGAATCTCATATGATCAAAGTAAAGAAGGCTTATATGAATAGATGTAGAATCTTCTATTCTATCAAGTGGTAACTTGTGATCTTCATGTTAGGTTGGTTGCTATATGAATCGATCATGGTTAATTGTCCTTAGCTAGTACCTATATGCATAATGTGATGATAATTAGGTATAATTGATCTAACATGAATAGATAATATTGAATTGGTAAAGATTGATTTAGATTCTTCTAGCCTATAAATTCAATGTTGTAATGTATATGACATGATCTAAATGTTAGGGTAGATGAAACATGATTTCGTTTGAATAATGATCTCTTCAGATACTGCCCTACATTTATATTGTTGATAATTTTTTATTGATGATCAATGCAAGTGAATTGGGTTAAAGATCTATGTTCTTCTACTTTCTAGTATATATGTGATGTATTGTATTAGATTGTAATATGAACTTGTAGCGACTTGTACATGGTTTATTTTTATGATTATGGTATTTTAGCTACAGCCCTATACTTGAATTATTGATGATAGAGTACTAATGGTCAATGATGACCAAAGTCTAAAGGATTGGTAAGAATTGCTTTACTCTTCTACTTCTCTACTTCTTTATAGTAATGTTGATGAATCCTTTTATGGCATTGTGTGGTATGGTCCACTTATGGTGGAGGTGTTTACCTTATTGAAAAATGTATATGTGATGTGATCATGGCCTTGAAGGCAACTATATTATGAATGGGTGTTGGTGATGAATCATCCTATGCGAAGCCTATGCCTAGTTTCCAATTCAAACTATAATCTAGGTTGTGTTGCTAATGTCATGAACATGTAAATGGTTATGTTAAGATGAGTGTAGGTGCTGCCATTAATGAAGTATTAAGGATTGATAATCCCTACCCATGTACCCATATGTAAACGTGTGAATAGCTAAGGTTAGGAGTCTTGAATGTAATGTGAAGATTGTCTTGCCTCCTATGCTAAATGGTGATGTGTGGTATATGCTTTGTTGTGCATTATGGTCCTAAGAGGTGGCTGCCTCAATATGTTGTTGATAGCCATTATCTGATCATATTGACCAATGTACACACACCCTCATTTTACATGCATGCTTACAAGTAGTATAGGTCATGGTGTATAAATGAAAGGTAGTTCTCATATTCACTAGTGTCTACTACTATGCATGTTAAGATTATGTATATGAAAGTATGGTATGTGTTTCCTTAACTAGGATGACTTGATAGGTGTACTAGTATGGGCAAGGGTATGGGACTTTACCTATGCATTGAACATGTGTGCGTTGATAGGATAGTTTCTAGTTTTGGTTTCTATGTGTATGAATATGAATGTATGGTCATGTGTGGTTTTAATGTGTTTAGGTGAAATGAGTACTCACATAAATGTATACACACACATGAATGATAATCTAGTCAATAGAGGAGCCTTTAAAGGTGTACTCAATTGTATCCTAAATTAGATAGTGCTAATAATATATGCTATGTCCATGTGAAAGAGTTTCTCACATGATTTAGGTTGATGAACTCTAATCTATTACCTATGAGCTAAGCATATAGGGAGTCAATCTCCTAAAGCCTAATTTTATAAAAGTAATGTAATAATGGCTTTTTCAATAAAAGGAAACTTAGCTTAGGACCGAGTGAACTTGTATATGAGTGTGTATCCCTTTCCAATGTGGGAAGGAAGGTCTACCATAAATCTCATGAGGTGGATAACCACAATGCCTTAATAGGCATAAATAGAGTTTCCATGAGTGAATAACCATAATGCTCCATCTTGGCGTAAAGAGGGTTTTTCAGATGTACCTCCAAGTTCCATAAACTATGCTTGCCACATAGGATCTAGCAATGTGATATCAACTAAAATTCGAGCATGTTTTGATGTTCTACCTTGGCTAGGTAAGAACACCTCCCACTGGTGTAAGGCTCTACAACACAAAATTCCATGTTTAGCAGCCATGGTATTAGTGTCGGTTAAGGCTATAGTTTCCCTAAAGTTGAATGGACAATGGAAGTAAATGACTAAGACCCTAATTACCATGACTTAAGGTAGGTTACTAAGGATAGGTGGAAGTAATGAACCCATTTAGACATTGCACAAATGGCTCCTTAGGAAGTTCTAGGAAGGTGTTCTAATGTGTATGATTGTGATGATGTCTTTATGCATGGCATGCTAGTATTTGTCTACTTGTTATGAAGATGTGCGTGGTATAAGTCTAACTGATGTGAACTTATCCTTATATGCATGATGTAGATCTTGATGACTATATGATAAAGGTATTGCCTAGCTCGGATGAAGTTGCCTTTAATTGTTATGATGATGTATGAAGTGTTAAGGCTTGTGGTCTCATGATATGTCTACTAAGTATGTGTGGAGTTATGGAGTTTCACATGTACATTGCACTAGTAGACTAAGATTGAGTTCATGAGTAAGGACTTAAAATGATTTATGTGAAATAATGTGGATAGGTGTGCAAATAGATGCAAATTCCTGTAATATTCCTAAGGTCTTGACTTAAATGGGTCTATCATGTGCTATACTTCTATGATGATATATGATGACTTGTGTAGGTTGTATGTATGATTTCTTTGTGGCCTAAGGTGATGCATTGCACCAAGTATCACTAAAGGGTTACTTGGGAAGTTAGTGAATAAAAGAAAGGATAGCTCACTGTAAAGTAAATGAGCTCACTATAAAGTGACCTCAAAAATGACTTAAATTCTATATGTGATTTTCTATGATGTTTGACTTTTGAATATGTCTATATGAAGTAGTGAATGATATGAAAACAATTGTCTAAAGGTTTTATCAAGATTTACCCAAAAAAGCATGAAGTATGATTTCAAGAAAATGTCCCTTTTAAATGCATGTTTTTTCATGGTTGCCATACTTAGTGCATTCTTGTACTAATCCCATTTTTCTCTACTTGTTACACAAAGTGTAGGTTATGGATGTGTAAAGGATGTCTTAAATGGTGGAGATCTTGATAGATGATTCCCAAGCTCAAGGAAAGGAATCATTAAGTTCCAAGGATCCTAAACTATGGTTTACTGTAACATGTTTAAATTAGTATTATATTAATGTCTTATGTTTTAGGGGTCGTGTCTCTAAGGTACTCTAATGTTGTTGAGTCTAAGATGGCAAAGAGACTTAGAGTCTAAGTATATAATAAGATATTTTATATATTATATGAATGATGTTTCTAGCATATGATGTGTTATGAAAAGTTTAAATTTTCCTCTAAATTTACTATGACAAATGCAATGAGTGATAACTATGGGCTTGTATAAGACCTTCGAGAGGTCAAGTACGCCATCTTACTTCTACGGGTTGCTCCCGGGATGTGACAAACATGGTATCAGAGCATGAGGTTTTTAAAAGTTGTTTAGGGTCCAAGAAGTCTCATATTCCCACGTCTAGTAGAGTCTTGTATCAGTGGTGGTGAGTCGCGACACATCAAATGGTACGAGAGGCTATATGACGATAGAGTTTCCCTTCTTCATCATTCTCATATCGTGCCATAGAACTTAACTCTATAAGATCTCTCTCTTATCTTTTCTTGTCTGGTGGTCTTTTAGATGTGATTGCTTGGATGCGATTTGTTCTCTATGCTTGAGGGAGAAAAGTTGAGTTTAAATGCTTATCTTTGTTTTATGGTTGAATGAGTATGTGTGAAGGTGAATTTGGCATATTTTGATGATGTGATGCCAATTATGGCTATATATGAAATTTCTGTGAAATAACATGTTATATTGAGAAATGTATGTCATGATATAGTTAAATCATGTTACAAGTTATTATGGTTATAATGAGTTCTTTTGGAATGATGTATTCCTCTATTGTTTTACATGATGGTAGCCTAATACTAAGATTTGAACTTGAAATATTTAGTGACTACCTGATACGCTCAAACTTACTTCTCAAATAAGAAGTAAAGCGGTCGTATAAAGTAAAGAACCCAACTAATGAGGTTAGGATCGTTCCCACGAGGAAAATAGTTCAAACTTAACTTCAATCTATTATTACTACTATTTAGTCAATTATTCCCTTGGAAAACAAAGACAATAAAAGGGGTTTTTTTATTTCTAAATGAATGAAAATAATTAGCTAAATTAAAGTAGACAACCAACAGATTCAAATGTTGGAGTTTAATCAATTAATAAAATTAACTAGGGTTTACGTGTTCCCCACAGGTTTCTAATTTGATAATTCTAACTATAACAATTCTTTCCTAGCATCTTGTATGCAAAGTGATAAGTTATGTATTTCTAAATCCTTGGTCCGGCATCTAGAAAATTTCACTCCGCACCTTGGTTCGGCTATGTGTGTTGCTATACTAACCCTTACCTTTACCTCATATTAAGCATTGTATTCGATATTTGACTAAGTTATTACCTCGTACCAATCAATACTAGCCTATTAGATAGTATACACTAAATCTATGTTGATAATTCTTTTCCTATTATCTACCTCGTTGGTCCGACAAGTAGCATTAAGGTGAGTTCTAACGTTGGCCATCCGTTAAAAAGATTTCTAAGCGAAAGAATTATCAATACATGCAAGACACTATTCTAGAATTGTTATTTTAGTTAGATTTTATCATATTATTCACCCATGGTTCCCACAACCCTAGTTATGGAGTTTGTTAACCATAGTCATATTCACAATATTCATATATATGAAATAAGAATTCATGCACTTACTTCGATGAGAAAGAATAAAATCCAGAAATTTGCTTGATTAATCAACAAAATCACCAACAATCAACTCCAGAGAAAAGTGTAATAAACCAAAGTGTAATAATCAAAATAATCTCCTCACAAAGAATCTAACATAAAAGTGTCTAATAACCAAGAGTCTAACCCCAAAAACGAGGTTTTTCAAACTATTTATAAAAAACAAAAACCTAATGAAAGAAGGAATCTATTTGCTGAAAATCTATCAAAACGCGGCTGGGTCGACGGACCTCGCGACGGGTCGTCGTGGTCACGACGGGCCGTCATGGACTCCGTCGTCCCATACTTTGTAAATTCTTCTGCTGCTCTCTTCATTACCCTCGACGGCAGGTATGACGGATCGTCATAGGAACAACGGTCCGTCGAGGGTCTCCGTTCCATAACACTTAAACTCTTGGAATTTGGGTACTGGACTACTTCTCTGATATTCATGACGAACCAACAGGACGGACCGTCCTGTCTACGACGGTCCGTCACGCACTTCGTAACCCCACACTTGGTCAGAATTTCCTATATTCCTTCAGCAGCTTCACTACGATGCCACTTACGGACCGTCACAGGCACGACGGACCGTCACAAGCTCCGTAGGTGGTACTTTTATGCATTTCTTGCTCAAGAACTTCGCGTTCATCTTTAGACAGATTTCCTGCAAATAAAGAGAAACTTACATAAAAATTAATACAAAAAGGATTTTGGACACACACTAAACTTAAGGAAAAGGTATTAAAAATATCGTGAAACCACGGTATATCAACACCCTCAACTTAAATTCGTTGTTTGTCCTCAAGCGACGCACTATGACTCACTATAAAATCTTTGTACAATAGTATCCATGTTTTATCTTTCACAATCATTTGGCTATCAATCCCCATCAGTCTCATCATATTTATGCATGTTATCACTATTAGGCTTGAATTATGTGGAATCAGACCATGACACAGACTCACCACGCACTAACACCTATCCTCTTCAATTTCTCACCGAGGTGCTAATATTTCCGGAATTGCAACTAGTGTCCTCACTTCAAAACAATATCCTCATTTTTCACACAATGATTTTAGTTTTAGTATAAGAATTACTTTTCAACACTCACTCTCAGAACATATTCACAACTCATTCATACATATTGCCATAAGCTTGCCCTTATTTTCACTGCTTTAAGTTCTCTATACAACTTCTAGGATTACGATAGGACTTTCTTAGCTTGTAACATGGGCTCAGGGTCAGGTAGGGTATATTTAGGTATACTTTAGTTACTTTTTTCCCTCCTTGACAATATCGGCTAAACATACCACTTTTTATCATTTTATTTCGCCCAGTTTCTCATATTCTTTCACCTTGCTATTTTCCCTTCTTTCTTCATTTGTGTAAGTGACTCTCTTCTTTTCTTGATTGTATTTATTATATTTTTTTTATAATTTTTTTTTATTTCACTTTTCTTTCAACTGATTCTTGAGTCACTTTACTTTTGTTCTTTCTCTCTCTTTGTTCTTTCAACCCCACTTTCCAGAGCATTCCTCATAATAGCCACCCTCAACGCATGGCTTTGCCATGAGTCAAAGTACACAATACCCAAAGTTGGGTCAGGGTCATAAAAAGGTTGTTTACTGCATTAGCCACCCTCAACTTATGCTTTTGGCATAAGCTGCGGTGCACATGTCTAAGGATGGACCAGGGCCAATACATTATTCCCAGAAAAGATTAGCTGGGGTGAAAAATAAAGGTCTAGTTTAATCTCATATTATTTGGATCAAAGAAGGATTAATTTCATTTGTTTTTTTCATTTAGGCTAAAAATGGGCTATATTGAACAAGGGCCTATGATCTTTTCCTAATTGTCTATTACAACTTACTTTTAGCAGGACTAACCAGGAAAGTTCTAGCATAGTACAAATAGTGGACTATTAAAATCTTCCTCACACTCACTTGACATCTCATTACTCTACCAGATTATCAGACACCTAGTTCGAATTTAAGACTTAGAGTCATGCAGTGGTGTATCTCTATGTCATGCTTAGAGCCACACATTTATCAGTTACTATGCCTAGTCATGCATCATTTTCATTTCATCAGGATATCATTTTAGTCATCATGCTTCAGAGTTAAACTATGTACACAAGATATAGACATGCCAGTTCAACAGTAAAAATAATCAGTCTCTTGGGGAAAAAGAACACAGGCAAGAAAACCCCAAAAGAGGATAGTTAATTGGGATACTCAGACTTCACCCTAGCACTCAGTTTCCATTTACCCCACCCCCACCAAAAAGATGTGCAATTGTCCCCAATGCATGAAAAAACTGAAATACGAGAGTGGTAGTTGAAGCAAACTTGGGGCGCAAAGCGCCGACGATCATCAAACTGGTGGGTCCGATTTGGAACCCACCACCTCTGTAGTCTGGACACCCTCAGTAGTGTCCTCATCAGCAACAACACTATCAGCAGTGCCTCCCGCTATCTCCACATTTCTGGAGCTAGATGCCCCACCAGCTAACTCTACAACCCTCATCCGACGCGCCTCCTCATCAGCAATCGAGGCTCTCCTCACAGCCTCCATCTCAGGGAGCTCCTTCTTCCGTGATCTAGCCTCATCCTCCTCTCGACCCCTATGCCTCTTGGCATGCTCTTGAGGGGGAGGTGGTGGAATCTCAGAAGTGGCGAATAAGGCCGCCAACACAGTGTCCTCAGCAGGCTATGCAAAAGGGGCCTCAGACTCAGGCACCCTAGCCTCTAGGATCATATCAATTTCTGCTCGAAGTCTCTTGACCGCAACCTGAAGGGTCAACACATCCACGTGAGGGGCTGGCCGGGCTAGCACCCGCAACTCAAAAGCGTCCAAGCGCTGATGAACCTCAGCGTTCTTCCACTCTGTGTGCTAGACCATTCTCCGCTCCAAACACTCTTCTGCCTCAGCAATAGACCTCTGCATCCATGGCTGGATGTGATGCAGAAGTGTAGCCATCTGTGCCTCTAGTTTCTGGACCCTAGCAAGCGAGACCAGAGCGGGGAAAGGGGCTGAGCGAGAGGAGCTCGGGGCAGTGCTACTACCCGGGATAGACTCGACCGGGGTAGTGTCAGTGGTTTCAGAAGCAGCCTGCGTAGCCGTGCGAGCCTGTGCTACCGTATCAGCCAGATTGTAACCAAGTGGAGGCAACTCTGGACGGGGCCCTCTGCGTGGATCCAACTCATTGCCCTCATCCCTGATGAGGCCGATAACAACAGTGCCTAGCGGAGTCTTGAGCTGATCAATGTACCAAATGGGCACACCTGCGGATCTGCATAAAGAAAATATCATGCACGGAAAAGGGTAAGTAATTGTGACCTTAAAAGCCCTCTCGTGCATGACCGCTTGTATAAGCCAAGCAAAGTCCACCTCAAACCCGGCTATCATCGGTGCTATCAGAACTGCACGATCCCATGTGACTATTTTATCTTCGGTTGTGGGGGAAAGGCAGTGGCAGACAATCAACCATAAGAACTTCGCCGTGAAGGTCAGGTTAGCCTTCTAGGTGGCATCCTTCAGCTCGGTTACCCAGTCGGCACCCTCTCCATCAACAGACAAATGCAGGGCCATCCACCTCTTGGTGGTCTCTCTCAGCGATGGCTCACGCAAGAATTGGCCATCTTTGACAATTTGCCACCGGTAGTCAAACTCGGTGGTGAGAGGGGTCCGGTTGGCATCAACATCCTCGCCATATAGATACCGGCGAATGGCAGGCAGGGAGATATCAACTTGAATTCCACGTACTCGAACATGCTCAAGTGGGGCCTGTTTTGGCGGGGGCAGCCCGCCTATCAATCTGTGATCTGAGAGTAGCCACGTAGGAGGCGTAGAACTCTCGGACCAACTCTTCACTATAACGGCCCAAAGAACGCGTTGTCCACACCAGTCGGTGTGTGGTGAAGAGATTGTGGATCTCTGGCATAGTAGGGAGACTTCCTGTAAGGACCCGCTTCTCCAATTTAAGGGTCCGTGTCATGACTCCTTTCTCATTCAGAAACTTTGCATCTGAATAAACTTGATACTGCCCGTCGACACACCAACGGTTGGGCTGATCGGTAACCGGGGTGAGAGCACGAGTCGGTGAGCCAGGTGTGGATTCAGACCTGTCAGCCTCATCAGACGAGGCAGACTGTGCAGCTGTGGTGGGTACGGGGACTTCAATAGACCCGGAGGCTTCCTCCGACCACGAAACTCCTAAGGATCCAGACGCTTCTTCTTCATGAGTAGCTGACCCAGAAAGTGTGCCGGTCAGTGTGCGCTCCTCATCAGACTGGAAGGCAGTGACTACGCCGAACTCCACCTTTTTGGGCGTAGCTCTGGAAGCACGAGCAGCTGGCAGCACGGGCAGCTCGGGATGGAGTGGCAGTGCCTAGGGGCACGTACTCGGGGTCACGCTCATCATCAGAGCCAATGACCAGGCGGGCAGACGGGGCGACAGACTTTGATCGCCCACGTGCGTTAACTCGATCTTGTTTTGGTGCCATAATAGATAGTACCTGTAAAGAATCAATATTTGTATGAGAAGGAGCATACAAGACGAGCAAAACCGAAACAAAATAAATAAAAGAGTCAAGATGTAATGACATTTCTATAGTAACAGTGAAACACGACGGACCAGGTGACGGATCATCGTGAGTACAATGGACTGTCGTGGGGTCTGTCATCTCTTACTTTAACTATGTTGATGTGGAGATCCCTGAAGGAAAGTCTGTGACAAGTATGACAGATAAGCAGGACGGACCGTCGTGACAATGACGGTCCGTCGTCGATGTCCGTCGTTGGGTACTTCAAAAAGAGAATGGAGACCTTAGGAGAGGGGTCTCTGACCGTCGCAACAGTTATGCAGGACGGACCGTCAAGGGTATGACGGTCCGTCGTAGATGTTCGTCAGAGGACACTTAGAAAAAGAATGGAGACCCTCAGGAGATGGGTCTCTGACAACCATGATTGATGTGCAGGACGGACCGTCGTGGGTATGACGGTCCGTCGCAGGTGTCTGTTGGTGGACACTTGGAGAAAATTTGACAGCGAGGTGATGGGGGTGTTGGGACGGACCCTTTGACGGTCCATCGTGGGTACGATGGTTCGTTATCGGGGTCTCGTTCTGTCATTCAGTGACAGAACTGGGGATGCCACAATCATCCCCTATGACCCAAATTTAATTTTTAGTGTTTAACCTACATGTGTCTAACCCAAATACCTAGTAAACTAGCACTGCTAAAGCACCTATTTCTAGAGTTATAACAAGGCAATTTTGAGGATTCTCAACCTAGGTCAGACAGAATTTGTATTAAAGAATGAACCCATCAATAAGAAATAGGCTAATACTAATTGATAAACAAAAATGCAATGTAAATGGGTAGAAATCAGAGACACATACCTGAGAATTTGAGAAAAACAAGCGAGGAAGGTACTTGGTGATCAAGAAGAGAACCACAACAGCAGACTTCGACTAGTAAAGAGTGGATTTTAGGAATTGGGGAATTTGGGGAAATGATCGGTTGAAAGATAGGTAGGAAGTGGGAAGTTTAAAAGGGAGGGAATGGGAGAAAGAGGGAAAGAAATCGTTCAAATGAAGGGGTTGGGGTTTTATAGGTTGAAAATTTTTAGAAGTTTCCAGCCCGGTCGGGTCGGGTACGCTCATTAATGATGCAACGAGTCCCCGACGACGGTTCGTCGCAATTGCGACAGTCCGTCATTGGGTCCATCGCGTGTTCCCTAGTTTTGAAAATAAATGAAAGACGTACCTTGCACGACGGATTCATGCGATGGTCCGTCGCGTTCGTGACGGGCCATCGATGGGTCCGTCACTGACTGCTGCAGAGTGATTTTCTACAGAATTTTCTGGTGATGTGCCTGCAAACTTAAAATCCATTAGTAGAAAATGCTACCATTACTAGAAAGAAAAACTATAAGTATTGGGTTGCCTCCCAACGAGCGCCTGATTTAACGTCGCAACACGACTGAGGACACTTGATTACTCAGCCTTCGTCAAGATGGCATGCCTCAATCACTTCATTTGCCGATTTAGTAAGCCCAAAATAGAGTTTTATTCGTTATCCATTCACCTTAAACCACACTTCCTCCTTGGTTTCTAGATCAACTGCTCCATGAGGGAATAATTGGGTAATCAAGTAAGGGCCAGTCCATTTGGACTTGAGCTTGCCCGGAAGCCAACGCAACCTAGAATTTTCTAAAAGCACCAAATCCCTAACCATAAACTCTCGTTTTTCACTTTTTTAGGTCATAATCCTTCTTCATCTTTTCTTTGTAGGATATAGCAGATACCGATTGGAGCTCACCACTCTGCCTCATGGACCTACAAATGTTGAAGGTCGCTTCTTCATTGTTCAACCTAAATTTCATTTGCCCCTTTTCCATATCAACTAAGGGTCTACCTGTAGCAAGGAATGGCCTCCCAAGAATAATAGGCACTTCAAAATCAACTTCAAAATCAAGAATAACAAAATCTGCCGGAAATATGAATGACTCCACTTTTACTAGCACATCGTGGAGTATCCCTATAGGCCTTTTCACTGTTCGATCGGCCATCAGTAGCCGCATGGCAGTGGGCTTTGGGTCACCCAAACCCAAATTATTGTAAATTGAGAGGGGCATGAGATTTATGCTTGCCCCCAGATCACATAATGTTTTTGCAAAATGTAATGACCCGACTGTACAAGGAATAGTGAACGCACCCGGATCTTCTTTATTTTGTACGAGAGATCTTGTAGCAATAGCACTACAATGCTGCATTCTATCATCACCCTCAAAAGTGACCGATCTTTTCTTTGTAACCACATCTTTCATAAACTTGGCATAACCGGGCATTTGTTCTAGAGCTTCTACCAAAGGGACATTGATAGAAAGTTGCTTCAACATTGTTATAAAACGCCGATATTTACCATGCTAGGTCTTTTCACTAATCTCTGAGAAAAGGAGGGGTCTAGGCATGGGAATCACCTTTATAGGCACTTCAGCATCTTTTCCAGTGTTATATTCTACTTCACCACTACCCTCTATCACCTTATCATTATCTTTTATCACCTTTTCTCCTTAGACGGCATAGGTAGGTCAATGGTCTGCTTACCACCCCGAGTAGTGATTGCGATACAGTGTCCGTCATTTTTCAGATTTTGGACAATGCTGCTAGGAAGAGTGCCCGGTTGCCGTGTGTTCACAGTCGCAGATAATTGGGCCATTTGCAACTCAATCTGCTTAATTGATATTTCATGTGTATCGACTTTCTGCCCAATTCCCGCTAAATCACTCCTTAACTCTTTAATGTGCTCATCATTAGCATCGAACCTCCTCATAATTTTGTGCAACATATCCTCAACTCGTGCCATACTATCTCATTTACCGCATAGGAATCCTCCGCATAATAGCATTCATCATTTAGTGGTGGTGGTTTAGACAAGTAGTTAACTGTTTATCTTTTCTGCACCCCCAGTGATATGTTTTAATACCAACCCAAGATCAGTCTCATCTGAGCCATCTCTTCACGAATCTCATCTGTGGCTGGGCTATGAGTGGATTGTACTGCGAAGGTATTTCTCCCACTATCTGACTTCCTAGTACTCCAAGCTTTACTGTTCCGGGAGTTTTCTCTAACTTTTCAGCAATCTCAGCATAAGGACACTCCCTATAAGAACAACCTGCTATAGTATCCAACACCGCTTTATTATTATCATCTTGTCCCCGATAGAAGTATTCCTTCAGTGACTCATCATCTATACGGTGATTGGGGACGCTTCTCAAAAACTAGGTGAATCTATCCCAAGAACTACTAGCTGACTCTCGTGGTAGTGACACAAAGTTGTTCACTCTATCTTTGTGGTTTAGTTTCTTGGAGACCAGGTAGTAGCGTGCTAAGAAAACGTCCCTTAGTTAGTTCCATGTGAAATTGAGTTATAAGGGAGCTCAGTGAACCAAATAACAGCCTCTCCCGTCAGTGAGAGAGGAAACACTCTTAGCCCTATTACATCCAAGTCTAAGTCAGGCCTCCCTACACAACTTTTACACACTCCCCTTACCTTAGCTATATGGGCATGTGGATCCTCAGAAGGTAGCCCTGAAAACAAACCTCTGGCAGTGAGCATTTGCATCAGGCTACTAGTTACCACAAAGGTGTGGCCTAGTGGTAGAGGGGGCAAGACAAGTGGCCCATCGGAGTCTTCTATATTGTCATAGCCTCTGTTGTATTCTTGGGTCCGTGGAGCGGGATTGTGTCCCCTCTGTTGGTTTTCACCCGGAGCATCGGGTAACAACTGACCATGAACATCAACCAGAGCTGGGATGTTCTGGTTTGGATCATCATCATTAATACCCAAGTTTCGATTCATGTTGCGTAGTGTACGCTCTTATTCGTGATCGTAGGGAAACAAGGTTCTCTTCCTCTCCGTGTATTTGGCATACAAGGAAGATAGTTCTGCAAGAAAAAAAAACAATAAACAAAGTAAAATCAAGAAAATATTGACTAAACTATAGTAATAAGTTTAAGTTAATATAAAAGCTACCTTCCCCGACAGCGGCGCCAAAATTTGATACGCTCAAACTTACTTCTCAAATAAGAAGTAAAGCGGTCGTATCAAGTAAAGAACCCAGCTAATGAGGTTAGGATCGTTCACACGAGGAAAATAGTTCAGACTTAACTTCAATCTATTGTTACTACTATTTAGTCAATTATTCCCTTGGAAAACAAAGACAATAAAAGGGGTTTTTTTATTTCTAAATGAATGAAAATAATTAGCTAAATTAAAGTAGACAACTAACAGATTCAAATGTTGGAGTTTAATCAATTAATAAAAGTAACTAGGATTTACGTGTTCCCCACAGGTTCCTAATTTGATAATTCTAACTATAACAATTCTTTCCTATATCTTGCATGCAAAGTGATAAGGTATGTATTTCTAAATCCTTGGTCAGGCATCAAGAAAATTTCACTCCGCACCTTGGTCCAGCTACGTGTGTTGCTATACTAACCCTTACCTTTACCTCATATTAAGCATTGTATTCGATATTTGACTAAGTTATTACCTCTTACCAATCAATACTAGCCTATTAGATAGTATACACTAAATTTATGTTGATAATTCTTTTCCTATTATCTACCTCCTTGGTCCGGCAAGTAGCATTAAGGCGAGTTCTAACGTTGGCCATCCGTTTAAAAGACTTCTAAGCGAAAGAATTATCAATACATGCAAGACACTATTCTAGAATTGTTATTTTAGTTAGATTTTATCTTATTATTCACCCATGGTTCCCACAACCCTAGTTATGAAGTTTAGTTACCCATAGTCATAATCACAATATTCATATATATGATATAAGAATTCATGCACTTACTTCGATGAGAAAGAATAAAATCCAGAAATGTGCTTGATTAATCGACAAAATCACCAACAATCAACTCCAGAGAAAAGTGTGATAAACCAAAGTGTAATAATCAAAATAATCTCCTCACAAAGAATATAACATAAAAGTGTCTAATAACCAAGAGTCTAACCCCAAAAATGAGGTTTTTCGACTATTTGTAAAAAACAAAACCCTAATGAAAGAAGGACTCTATTTGCTGAAAATATGTCAAAATGCGGCTGGGTCGACAGACCTCACGATGGGTCGTCGTTGTCACAACGGGCCGTCATGGACTCCGTCGTCCCATACTTTGCAAATTCTTCTGTTGCTCTCTTTATTACCCTCGACGGCAGGTATGACGGATCGTCACAGGCACAACGGTCCGTCGAGGGTCTCCGTTCCATAACACTTAAACTCTTGGAATTTGGGTACTGGGACTACTTCTCTGATATTCATGACGAACCAACAGGACGGACCGTCATGGCTACGACGGTCCATCACGCACTTCGTAACCCACACTTGGTCATACTTCCCCATCTTCCTTCAGCAGCTTCACTATGATGCCACCTACAGACTGTCACAGGCACGACGTACCGTCACAAGCTCCGTAGGTGGTACTTTTCTGCATTTGTTTCTCAAAAACTTCCGCGTTCATCTTTAGACAGATTTCCTGCAAATAAAGAGAAACTTACATAAAAATTAATACAAAAAGGCTTTTGGACACACACTAAACTTAAGGAAAAAGCATTAAAAATACCGTGAAACCAAGGTATATCACTACCTATGAAAGCATTCTACCCTAAGAATATGTGCTTAAAAGTGTTCAATGTTTCCCTTTGTATATATGTGGTCCTTGTTAAGTTGCTTAGTATGGATTGGAGTTCTTTGTAAAGACTTGATCCTAGGTGTGATGATAGTATGCTTGTATTGGTAAAGTTTGGTATCTCATATTGTCGTGTTTTTCCCATAAATTGGCTAAATATTACATTTTTAGAATTTTGAAGCATCTTCACTGTAATACTTGGCAACTTACTGTGAGATTTTAGGGAAATAGACTAAATTTTTCTTTGATTGGAAGTTGTTGAAAAGTTTATAGAATTGATGCAAATGACCATGATAATGAATGTAAAAAGGATATTTGCTATTTGGAATAAAGAATGAGAGTCTTATGGCATGATGAGTTGTAGATTTGTTTCTAACTTCTTATTGTGTTGTGAGTTCCTTGATGTTGTGGAATTGATATTTTCCCTAGAATTGAGGGTAGTATTCTTATCTTTTTAGGGTGATGATGTGGCTTTGATTGACCTAGAAGTTACCTTACTTTAATATTTAAACAAAAGAAAGAATCCTTATGGCTTAGTATCCTTGTTGTCCTCCATTAATGATGTATGACCTTGGTATCTATTGTATTGTATGAAAAGCTCATGTGGTTTAATAGTATGACCTAACTTGATAATTGGGGGATAATTTGCCAAAAATGACAAGGTTTAAAATACCTTGGTGTTCCTATGTTAACTTACTGTAAATCCTTTTAATGTGGCAATCACTTTTAAGTGATGAAAATGAAGGTTTTTAAGTAAAGATCCTCTTAAGGTTGGGTTAAGTTGCTCTTAATTGGGTTTACCCTTAGTGGGGGATGGCGATGGAGTAGTAAGGTTGTAGATATTTTTCTACCTTGTCCTTTTATTGTTACTTGAACTTGAAGCTAATAATTTTTTTAAGCTTGTTCATGATAGAAGTCTTGTCTCAAATATGAATTGCATGACCTCCACATGTTTGGTATGTCTTGATTGACACTATCTTAATAGTATTTTGAAGATTTTAAAGTACTTGAAAAAGAATTTTAATTAACTTCATGGTTTTCTCATGTTGATTTGCATCTTGATATGCTAGGGGTGCATTTAACATCATGAGGTAAGATAATAAACGTGGTTGTAGTCACTTGTGAGGTGTAATGTTTAGTCTTATAATGGAAAAATTGAGTCTCTTTAAAATGAAAAGTGTAGTCTTTTGAAAACTATGTGACTTTATGATTTGGAAAACATGATTGTAGGTCCACTCTTGAAAAGTGAAAGCATGTTTACCTAAGTGTTCATATGTGTGCCTATGATTTGTGTTCTTTTTCTCAAATGATGCTTACTGTGAAGGCTATCGTTATGATAGAAATTGACATTTTGTGAAATTACTTCCAATTTATTGTGATGTGCTTGGTGTGACTTACCATTTGGACTTCACTAGGAAGGAAACATGAGCATGCCTTGGTTTAAAAGTTGAGAATTTCTTATCTTAAAAGGGAATTGACCTTGTACTTTGCTTAGGTGTGAACTCATGATACATGTAAGTGTGTTGAGGAGAAGGACATTCCTCCATGGACACCACTAAGCATGGTATGGTTGAGTTTGACCTTCATGACACTAGGTCTAACTAATAAAGATCTTTGTTGATTCAATTAACTCAAGTCTATGTGCATTGAAGTATGACCGCCTAATTGTTTCTTGAGTGTTGTTGTAATCTTCCTGAGTATGACTTAAAGGAAAGTTGCAAGATGATCTTAATAAATTGAAGTGTAATGACCATGTTATAACTAGGCGAAGGATGTTCCTCCTATAAACATGATAAGAGCCTTTGTGTTTGATGCATTAAAGAGTGAGTGAATGAAAGTTTTTGGCTTTGTGTGCATCGAGTGCTAAAATGATTTGAAGATGTGTTCCTTGTAAATTTGGTGAATTGAATTGTATGTGATGATGTTATAAATATGATGAATTGCTCTATGATGCATTGAAGTCCTTGTTGTGATTAAAATGTACTAAATGTCATTGAGGACGAATGTTCCCAAGTGGGGGATATTGTAAGACCCCAAAAATAAGTTAGGGTGTCTAGAGACTAACACCTTCTTCGTAAGGGTATAAGTTCCTAAATGGTTGATAATATGGTATTGAGGCAGTATGTAAGGTTTGAGGTGATTTGGAAGTCAAACGTCAAGGGACGACCAAGACGTTCGACGACTAGTCACCTATGTGTCTCATATGTCTAAACGTGCTTATATATTGTATGTAATGATCTTATGAAGTCTTAAAATGAATTATAATGATTTTTATAGGTAGTATATGGAGTTTCATGAAGTTTGGAGGTCAAATGTCTAAGAACGCTTAGCCCTTGAGACGTTCATGTATGTCTTGATGGGGCCTAGCATGTTTCGACATATTTTATGTGTGAATTTCGGTTGAAACTTACATGGAACGTCCTTGACCTCTCAATGTGCATGTTTACGTTGGAAACGTCCAGGTACGACTTACCAAGGGCCCCGTAAAAGGGCCCACAAGAAGGACCCAAGGGCTGTCGAGACACTGCCTTGGCAGTGTCAATCGACTGAACCAAACGACGCCCAGTTGTTTGACCAACGGACCATTGGTTAGGTATCATCGATTGACACTTATCCTAGGCAAGTCTCAATCCAAGAACAGGCCAAGGTCCAATTAACTGAAGCTACAGACGGCCTGTCAATGGACCTACTGGCCATCGATGGTGGTCCGTCGATGCAGCCTGGTGCCATTGCCTGCGCACTGTTTCATTAAAGGGGTGAATGAGAAATTCAACCCACGTCCTAAACTGACCATACATGATTTATTTAGTGATTTTTGGGTGTATTTAAGGGATCAAACACGTGAACAACCCATTCCCAATCCCTTCTACACAAAATAAACATTCCCCTCCCAAAACAAATTCTCCCTAGAAACCTCCAGTGTTAGTAAACTCAAGAACAACTTGGATCTTGGATTTCCATTGATTAGTCAACAAGTTTTAAAGGTTTTCATGTCGATAAAGGTATGATAATTCTTCATCTCTTAGTAACTTTTCACTTGGAGAGTTAATCTCAATGTTTTCAAAGAAGTTTCATGATCAAATCTCTTCTTCTTCAATCTAGCCATGTGTTCCTTCTAAAAATGTTTTTAATGTATTAATCATGATTCTTGATGTTAATGTATTGGTTTTAATGTGATTTTCAATCCAATTGCATTATGAACCCATGTCCCTTCCCAAAATCGATTTAGCCCTTGCATGGGCATTGTGATCATGGCTTGTAAATAGTTGAATTGTTATTCTCTTACATTAATTGTCTATATCTACTGATATTTATGTGAATTGATGATGAAGGATCCATGTGGATCAATGTATGAAGATTTGAGCATGCTTAGTCTAGTTATCAATTAGATCACTGTAACATTGGTCCTTAATTGTATATAAGTGGAATTCGATTATGTTAAGAGTCTTGTAGATACTTTTTTAGGTTAATATCATGTATGAATTTTTGATATGAATCTCATATGATCAAAGTAAAGAAGGCTTATATGAATATATGTAGAATCTTCTAGTCTATCAAGTGGTAACTTGTGATCTTGACGTTAGGTTGGTTGTTATATGAATCAATCATGGTTTATTGTCCTTAGCTAGTGCCTATATGCATATTGTGTGGTATGATCCACTTATGGTGACGGTATTTACTTTATTGCAAATGTATATGCAATGTGATCATGGCCTTGAAGACAACTATATTATGAATGGGTGTTGGTAATGAATAATCCTATGTGAAGCCTATGCCTAGTTTCCAATTCTAACTATAATCTAGGTTGTGTTGCTAATGTCATGAACATATAATGTTTATGTTAATATCATGTGTAGGTGATGCCATTAATGAAATATTAAGAATTGATGGCCCCTAACCATGTACCCCTATGCGAATGCGTGAATAACTAAGGTTAGGATTCTTGAATGTAATGTGAACATTGTCTTGCCTCCTATGCCAAATGGTGTTGTTTGGTCTATGCTTTGTTGTGCATTATGGTCTTAAGAGGGTGACTGCCTCAATATATTGTTGACAGCCATTATGTGATCATATTAACCAATGTACACACACCCTCATTTTACATGCATGCATACAAGTAGTATAGGTCAGGGTGTCTAAATGAAAGGTAGTTCTCATATTCACTACTGTCTACAACTATACATGTTAAGATTATGTCTATGAAAGTATCTATGTGTTTCCTTAACTAGGATGACTTGATAGGTGTACTACTATGGGCAAGGGTATGGGACCTTGCCTATGCATTGCACATGTGTGCCTTGATGGGATAATTTCCAGTTTTGATTTCTATGTGTATGAATATGAATGTATGGTCATGTGTGGTTTTAATGTGTTTATGTGAAAGGATTATTCACATATATGTATACACACACACACATGAATGATGATCTAGTCAATAGAGGGGCCTTGAAAGGTGTGCTCAAGTGTATCCTAAACTACATAGTGCTAATAATATATGCTATGTCCTTGTGAAAGGGTTTATCACATGATTTAGGTCGATGAACTCTCATCTATGACCTATGATCTAAGCATATAGGGAGTCAATCTCCTAAAGCCTAATTTTATAGAAGTAACATAATAAATGTTTTTTCAATAAAAGGAAACTTAGCTTAGCATCGAGTGAACTTGTATATGAGTGTGTGTCCCTTTACAATATGGAAAGGAAGGTCTACCATAAATCTCATGAGGTGGATAACCACAATGCCTCAATAGGCATAAATAGAGTTTCCATGAGTGAATAACCATAATACCCCATCTTGGCGTAAAGAGGATTTTTCACGTGTACCTCTAAGTTCCACAAACTATGCTTGCCACATGGGATCTAGCAATGTGATATCAACTAAAAGTCGAGCATGTATTAATGTTCTACCTTGGCTAGGTAAGAACGCCTTCCACTAGTGTAAGGCTCTACAACACAAAATTCCATGTTTAGCAGCCATGGTATTATTGTCGGTTAAGGCTATAGTTTCCCTAAAGTTAAATGGACAATGGAAGTAAGTGACTAAGACCCTAACTACGATGACTTAAGGGAGGTTACTTAGGATAGGTGGAAGTAATGAACCTATTTAGACATTGCACAAATAGCTCCTTAAAAAGTTCTAGGAAGGTGTTCTAATGTGTATGATTGTGGTGATGTCTTTATGCGTGGCATGCTATTATTTGTCTACTTGTTATGAAGATGTGCATGGTATAAGTCTAACTGATGTGAACTTATCCTTATATGCATGATGTAGATCTTGATGACTATATGATGAAGGTCTTGCCTAGCTCGGATGAAGTTGCCTTTAATTGTTATGATGATGTATGAGTGTTAAGGCTTATGGTCTCATGATATGTCTACTAAGTATGTGTCGGGTTATGGGGATTCACATGTACATTGCACTAGTAGACTAAGATTGAGGTCCTGAGTAAGGTCTTATAATGATTTATGTGAAGTAAAGTGGATAGGTGTGCAAACAGATGTTACTTACTGTAATTTTCCTAAGGTCTTGACTTAAATGGGTCTATCATGTGCTAACTTCTACGATGATATGTGATGACTTGTGTAGGTTGTATATATGCTTGTTTGTGGCCAAAGGTGATGCATTGCACCAAGTATCACTAAAGGGTTTCTTGGGAAGTTAGTAAATAAAAGAAAGGATAGCTCACTGTAAAGTAAAAGAGTTCACTGTAAAGTGACCTAAAATATAACTTAATTTCGATATGTGATTTTCTATAATGTTTGACTTTTTAATATGTCTATATGAAGTATGTGAATGATATGAAAGCAATAGTCTAAAGGTTTTATGAAGATTTACTCAAAATTGCATGAAGTATGATTTCAAGAAAATGTCCCTTTTAAATGCATTTTTTTGCATGATTATCATACTTAGTGCATTCTCATACTAAACCCATTATTCCCTACTTTTTACACAAAGTGTAGGTTATGGATGCTTAAAGTATGTCTTAAATGGTTGAGAGCTTTATTCATGATTTCCAAGCTCAAGGAAAGGAATCCTTAAGTTCCAAGGATCTCCTAAACTATGGTTTACTGTAAAATGTATAACTTAGTATTATATTAATGTCTTATTTTTAAGGGCCGTGTACCTAAGGTTCTCTAATGTTGTTGAGTCTAAGATGGCAAATATATTTAGTGTCTAAGTGCATAATAAGATATTATATATATATATATATATATATATATATATATATATATAT
>NC_028647.1:41087925-41101856 GCF_001406875.1 Solanum pennellii
ATATATATATATATATATATATATGATATTTCTAGCATATGATGTGCTATGAAAAGTTTTAAATTTTCCACTAAATTTACTATGACAAATGCGATGAATGATAACTATGGGCTTGTAGAAGATCTCTGATAGGTCAAGTATGCCACGTTTCTTTTAGGGGGTGCTCCTCGGATGTGACACGTATGCGGGTTATGCATGATTATGAGGTGTTTGTTCTAAACTTTGATTGGGTATTTTGAAGGTTGAGTAGAAGTACCTTAATGTTGCTTGCATGAATGCATAATATTATTTGGGGGGTGCATGGATATACTTGTTGAACCGAATAGGTTTTGTTCAACATATTAGTTTGGCTAATATGGTTTCGGTTGTTGAATGAAATCATTTATACTTTGGTGATTATATGTATTTCATAATCTTAAAGTGAACTAGACTATTATTGTTTGAAGTTGCCTAGATTGTAGAGGTCAGGAAGTTTATTGGGCATTTCAAATTCTGAGTAGAAAGTCCATTTGATCATAATTGTATGATTGTTAGGTCTGGCATGGTTGCTGGAGTTGTTTGTTGTGATGTCTTGAGTAGCATCGATAGTTATATGCGACATTTGAATGGGTAGTGATTCGGATTGATGTTGGTGTATGTTTGTCTTCTTGTGGGAAGTTTGAGTACCTAGGCTAGAGAATGCTTGGAAATAAGTGTGGGGTGGTGTTTGCACACCGCCCATGTTTATCCATATTGTGCATTTTGTGTGGACTAAATTGTATTGTGATTTCAGGTAACCATGTCTGGAACACAAAGACCAGGTATGGAAGTGGCAACCTCTGAGAAAATGTGTTCGAAATGGGGGGAATGTACCTCCTGCACCTACATTATCGAGTGGTCAAACCAGGCAATTCGGGTTAAAAGTTATCACTAATGAAGGGAAAACATGGTGGAAAAAGCACACTGAGGCCAGATATTTTTCTGATGTCTGCATTGACAAGGACAACTTAGCTTGGGAGTTTCCTGGGATACTGAGGCGAATCTAAGAGCTGCTGATGTATTCCATTTTTGCAAAGCCGAGGGAGTGCAATTTTCACATGGTGAGAGCGCTATGCCAACTGGGCGTTGGAAGCCAGGTCTCACTTTGTGAAAATGCGGGGAATAGATGACTTCACTCCTGTGGTCCTCAATGACATTATTGTCACTTCATTAGATGTAGACCCACTGGTGCTCACAGGGTTGAACATTTTCCCTCTTTACTGGGCCATTCGACACACTCTCTACGACCCTCAATTGATGGTGCAATGAAAAAAACACAGTGAAAAGAGATATCATAAATATATTCCCTACACTCACATGCTTAGGGAGGCATACATCTGTATCAAGATAGTGATAAATTGTTTGATTCTTGGGTTGCATTACACAGACATCACCTGAGACAGAGTTTGTTTGGTATACTCATTGATGACACCCACATATTTGAAGATTGAGGCAATACTAAAATCGATTCTGTGTAAGACTCGTATGCATAAAGGGAAAATGTATGCATTTGGTGGTCTTATCACTAGATTGTTTTGTTTTGTAGTTATTCTGGAAGAGGACTTGGATTACCTGACACCATTATTCCCAACACCGATTGACATCACAAAGACCAAGGGGCCCGACATTGAGTTCGTCCCAACTCTCACTACTGCAGAGCACCATAAACGGGATGAGCTAGTAATGGCCAGGATGTATGGCCTGGAGATGTTGCGACACCCGAATTGCTGCCTGGATTCTAGTAACGTGCAATTGGGTGAAATTGAGAGGGACAATCCACAAAATGCCCACACAGACGACCAGCTTGGCGTAGGTCGTACTTTCCATTAGCCCGTATCTTATAACATCCCCACCGATGAGGATAGATTGCGTACTAGCTCGGATGTTGATTCCAATTCTAATGAGGAGGTGGACCCTGCTTAGGCCAGTGATAAGTCCGAAGGAGTTGATGTTATATACGATTGATCAGGGAGTGTTTTCACCTTACCTCTTGTATTGTTCTAATTTTTATGAAGAACTAGGACAATGCTAATGTTTAAGTGTGGGGTGAGGGTGAAAATCAACTCTGGTTTGTATATATTATTGAACATTGTTAGAGTCTGCATTTTATTTTATTTTTTGTTTATTTTAGGTTCCTTGGAGGTTGTTTTCAGTTCTTTGGCCAAGGAATCATTTTGAACCGTACATAATAAGAAAATATATTATCGTTTAAGGATTGAGTCAGTAGTCATAGTTGATTGACTTTGTCCAATGATAGTTGTATGACGACCGCCTTAATGGCATTTTTTTCATTGAGTCTTAGTTGCTATGTGCTGAAGCTTCAAATTCCGAAAGGAAAATGTATGAAAGCATTATTTGAAATTGATGTATGAATGTATTTGAACTTGTGTATTTGACTTTAATAATCACAACTTAAGCTTAAATAGAACCTTGTGCATGAACTGATTGTGTTGTTGTGATTGATCTATCTTGAGTAGAACTTGTGCCAATGAGCAATGACTTATTGAAGTATCAGTGTAATGCAACTGAGTCTGGAACTTGCCCAACGTGTTATTGAAGTGTTGTGCTTTGTTTGGAAGATGATAATAGGCTTTCTTTGATTTTCCTGAATATTAGTCTTTTCAGAATTAATATCCCCTATACAACTTTATTGAGCCTTTTAGCTTCAATTTTGTTCTAACCTATGTAATTGAGCCAAATCTCTTTTTATTGATACCATTAATTTTGATCCCACATCCCTCAGAAGATGTAAAAGTGAAAATGGCGGAAGAATAAATAGGATGGAAATGTTCAGTGTTGTGTGTTCTGGGAAAGAGAGAAAAGTTGTAGTAAAATGATGCCCCATAAGATTAAATCTGAGACTGTCCCGGTCCTTAGGACATTGTGCACTTCGCCTAAGGTTAAAAGCCTAAGTTGAAGGTGGCTAAATTGTATAATACCTTAATAATGGTCCTGGTCCTTACAAGGACAATGTGCATCTTAACTCGAGAGAAATCTCTAAGTCAAGGGTGACTATTGTTAAGTGCCAGAAAAATATATAGAAGTAAAGGGATGTGTGGAAAATAAAAGAAAGGTTGGAAGTATTAGAAGAAAATTATGCAAAAGGATGGGGCTAAAGAAAATAAAAAGTTGTGAATGTAATAAGGAAATCAAATTTGGTGTATTTGGGAGGATAATTCACTAATTTTATCTAAATGAATCCTTCCTTATCTCAAGCCTACATTACAACCTGAACAAGTCCTATTTGATTTTGAACATAGCACAATTAATTAGTGGCGATGTATATAATGGGCAAACTTATGGTTCTCAATGCATGCATGTATGGTGTCATTTTTTAGCGAGAAAGTACTATGTCTGCTATGTGCTTAAAAAATATTCAATTTACTGAGTGGAGTGTACGAACTATTCTTTTGCGTGACGGGCACTTGTTATATGAAAGATAGGTGATGTGCAATGGTGCACATTATGTTGACTACGTTGGTTGCAAAAAAGTTATCAAGTCAATACTTGATTGAATGATGTATGAATGTGGGCAAGACCTAGTGTGAGCAATGTTTTAGTATATTGCGGCTCCTTGAAAGGAAGTAGCGTATGCACAAATTCTATAGTAGGGAGTCTAGGTCTAGGGTTAGTTAGTAATTTCTTTGAGGACGAACAAAGCTCTAAGTGTGGGGTAGTGATTTCAAGTGTATTTATATGCATAAGAACTTAATAATACTCGTATTTAAGCCAAGTTTAGAATCAATTGGTGATGAATTACAGTCATGTCGAGTCTTTTGATTGTATATATGATAACAAACATGATTAGTGTGTAGGTAAGCATGCATGAAGAAATAAGTATTGAAATGCGCATTGAGAAACACGAAAGACCCATGTTGAAAAGAAGCAAGGAATAAATGAATACCAAGGCATATATGTATCCTCTCTGCATCGCGAAGAGAAATAATTTCCAGACAAAAGGGTTCGTATCCTCTTCGCATCGCGAAGAGGAATTTTTACTTTCGTTGAAAGAAGGAGGATTTATGGCAGAGTGGTCTGTGAAGCCGCTGCATCGTGGAGAGGAATATTGACCATGAAAGGAATCTGAGCAAATGTGTCGCGTCCCGCCTACACTTGCCAGTTTTGGAGGATTCGACATTAACTAATATTTTATTTTACTAAAACATTCTTTTTCTAGGTTTTAAAGAACGACAATTTGGAAGAGTTATTTTGTCATTGTTAGGGTTCTTTCTTAAAATCGTTTACTTTCAATCTATTTATGATAATTAAGCGTTCCTTGATCAAAGATACTATTATGAGTAGCTAAATATCCTAGTTCGAGGGTTGTAGCTACAAGATGATTATAATTGATTAAGTTTTTATAGATTGCAGTTAACTATCATATGAGTCTCTCTTATGTTCTTATTTTTTGTATTTTTTGACCGATTACCATTTTAAATGAACACACTGTCCAAATTAAACTCGGGAGATAATGAGAGGATAGAACGTGGGGCATAGGGAGCATGAATTTTTCCTTAATAATTAGGGTTAATTTGTATCTACAATAGAGATATACCTAGAAACTATGCTTGGTGATTATACAAGAAGAAATCATAATGCTCGATACTTGGTCCAACCTAGCGGTCTATGCTTGGTGATTATACAAGAAGAAATCGTAATGCTCGATACTTGGTCCAACCTATCACCGCTCAACGATATAGTTAGGTTGATAGTTATCGTAGGCGATTATAAGTCGGGAGACCATAATCATATTATTAACCCTGTTATTTTTATTCGATAATTAATAAATTTCCATTTAAATTATATAAATTGTATGAATCCTAATAAGAGCTACAACCTTGGACTTTACCTAATCATTATTTGATCCCTTGAAATTGAATTGTGCTTGTGTAATTTTGGTTAACTTTTAGATTATAAATAAATCCCTCTTAAAATCTTGATAACACTTGTGTTAAGCTGAAAATTTTGGGGAAATCAAGTGATTCTAATTGAGTCCTTGTGGGTACGATACTCGGCTCTTTATAAAAGCCACTTTAATACTTGAACGACCATGTACACGTGCATGCGTGATTTAGGCGCAACAATATATTAGTGTTTTCTCTTAGCTAAATCATTCTGTTGAGGTGTATGCACATATGAAATCTGATGGATCATACCATAATATTGAAAAAAAAACATTGCATTTTGAGTTAAGAAACTCTACACCATTATCACTTCTAAAAACTTTAACAGTTGCAACAAACTGAGTTTTACTAATGCAAAAAGTTGTTCCAATATGACAATTACATCACTCTTCAACTTCAACACAAAAATTCAAGTCATTCTACTATGTTCATTAACCAAGGGAAGAAAGTATCTGCTCCCATCATATTTACACACTCTTTAAGGTCCCCATACATCAACATGTATCATTTCTAGTGGTGTAGCAAGTTTATTTTTTCCAGTAGGAAAGGTTAATCTCCCTTGTCTAGCTAATGGACATATAATATAGTCATTTAATGTACTACTACTTGACTTGAACTTCATGTTTGGTATCTTTCCATATATTTTGTCATGAGAATGACCCAACATTTGGTGCTAGATTGCTAAGTCTTCACCTGTATCAACAATATTGGCTTGTACAGTTGCCACCATTGTTTTATGAAAATCTTTCAACTTCAATTGCATCCTGTACAATCAATCAACAACTCTACCAATCCCCTTTACCTTTTCACTATAAAGGTCCTGCATGATGCATAGATCATGATAAAAACTGATAAAACACTTTAAATCCCTAGTTAGTTTTGATACTGAGAGAAGATTGTATAGAAAGCTTGGTATGTACAAGACATTAGTAACCTTGGTATGATATTTCAATGGCATTACCATCTGACAAGTAAAATTTTCTTGGACATCTGTCATCTAAATTTCTAATGTCACTAAATATTTTTTTGTTGTAAGTCATGTGATTAGTTGCTTCGGATTCTACTACTCATTTAACACAATCAATGTTACGTTTGGCTAGGAAAGAATGAAGTATCCCTGCCACATTTTTCTCATCTATCACACTATCTTTGTTGATCAACTTCAGCCATTGTTCATATTAATCTTGCGTAAACATAATGACCTTTTTTCAACCTATTTCATTTACATTTCCCATACCTGGATGAATGTCTTTTTCATGTGCTTGTTGTTCTTCAAACTTTATTGTATTAGCAGATCTATTGAATCCTCCTGGTCCATTTTGATTGTCTGAGTTGTATCTTCTTCTCCCTTTAGCATCTGAGGGGTATCCATTCACCTTTAAGCAACTTTCTATTGTATGACCTCTTATTCCACAATGATCACAATAGAAATCGTTTTTCCTCTTTGGCTTGAAATTATTCTTAGCATTTTTATAACTTCCTCTAGGATCTTTGTGACTTTGCTAAACAAAGTTATTCCATCCATAGATTCCCCTACATGTACTTCCTTTCCCAGTGAGTAAGCCTTGTTCAAGCTTGGAATTGGAGCCGTTATCAAGATTTGACTTCGACATTGCACATACGAATCATTCAGTCCCACCAAAAACTGCAAAATCCTCTAGTACTCATAATGTTCAACATATTTCTTCGATTATGCATATTCCATCAACCATATCGAATCTCTCTTTCAGATATATCTAAACATTGTGTGCACTTGAATCATACACGATTCCACTCAACAGTTCCTTGCTCACATCATTCATTATCCCTGATAACACAATTGCGCTACATTTTTTCCAAAGTTTATGCATAGATTCGTCAAATTTATCCTTCGTGTGTCTTCCATCCACAAATCCTCACTTGATCTTTCTTACTAATCCAATCTTCATTGATCTACTTCAAATCTCATAATATTCCTGACCAGTTAGAGAGAAAGAGATCAGATTGTTACCTGGCGTATCACTTGCCTGCAAATACAATAGATGATAATGATTTATGGTCACTGATGCATTCAAGTTGCTTGGAGTAGTAATTTTTCCTTCAATCACCATTGTTACTTTGTTTTCAACAATGATGAATAACAGAGAAAAACTAACAATCACACTCTATTCACAATCCATCCTGCTCTAATATCATGATTAAATTCATGTGTATGCAGAAGTTTCCATTAATGGAGGAAACTCATATCTAACTCAACTCAAATGAAGAGAGATTTGGTTAAGTTAAGAGAATAGAAAATGTGAAAATCAAAATTGAATACAATCGTAATGATCTAGGTGAGCTGTACATTTATCTAACTGACTAATTTGCATTAGTTGTACCTATACTAAATGTACTAACAATAATCAGAGTAACTAACTAATTTGTGTCATGCCATTGAACCAAGAGAATCCTCCACGTCATCAATCCACGTGATGTCTCTTATTATTCAAAACACAAACAAAAAGTTTAAATGCTTAAGTTTTTTTGGAGGTTCAGACTTAGGCTATCAGCGTCTTCTTGCTTGACAATGGATTGTATGGTCATGTATGAATACCAAAGATGTCATAAAATAAAATAACTTGTTAGACAAAGCTATCATCAATACGAATATTCCTCTATTGGAATCCGCAAAGTCATACCAATAACGGTCCTTGTTTTCTTTCCCTATCTTCTAATTCAAATTCGTTGAAGGGTTCCACCAACATGATGAGTATCAAGTCTACAACGTCGAACTAAAGTGTCCTTCTATAATGACCACAACCATTTAGAGGATCTTACAATCCATACTTGATAAAAAAATGCAACAAGAGAGTTCGTCGATGACAATGAAATCATCATATATGATATAGTACCAGTTTCATATTGCTAAAATCCAAGCGACATAAACTCAATCACTCATGGTTGAAGATAAAGATTTCAAGCTTACTTGTTTTTATTGAATTAAATATGAGGGAAATAGATCCATTTCACTTATATACACTGAAATTGACACCTCTAACTAGTAGATAATAGGGTGATTCTCATATGCGAAAACATGACTTACACTAGGATACAAAAAAATAGACAAAATAATTTAATGATAATTTCTTTGTTATATTCTCATATTATATGATAAATATGGCAACTGACAAGTATCAATGGACAAAAAAGTAAGGCATGTCTGTAAAGTCACCTAGTAATTGGAATTGGTGTAATTACTAGGGTAGTAATTACACAGTCTAGTAATTACACTGACATGTTTGGTTGTTACGTGTAATTACACATGTCCTGTTTAGATGCCACAATGTAATTACACATACACAATTGCAATCATAAAATTATATTAAATTTTAAAAATTAAAGTTATTTATTTAAAATTTATACTATACAAATAAGAAACTTTATAAATAATATTAAATTAAATATTTAAGAGATATACTCTTTTTTGAAATATATTACTTAATAAAAATATGTTCTTAACTAATATTATGAAAAATTATTGACTTATGTTTTTTTAAATTAATATATTTCAATTGAATTGATCATAAAAACTAAAAATATAAAGTTTCTATGAACATCGTGAAATGCATGTTTGACAAAAAGATTAATATATAAATAATATGTCATAAATTATCAAATATTTGTCAAAAATATAATATATCAAGTCTAATTAAAAAAATTACTTGCAATGCAAATTCAATATTAATAAAACAAATGAAACTGAAAATATAACATAAGTTATAAATTCAAAACAAAAAATTTAACATAATAATCTTATAGAAAATTTTAAAATAACATACATAAATATAATTTTTATTATTTTTTAAAAAGAAAACATAAGTCTATAACCTTACTTAACAATAAATTCTATTTTAATTTCAAAAATAGAATACTAATAAAATTATGCTAATGAGAAAATAAGCATAGCATAAGGAAATAGATAATACAAAAAAATGCATAGAATCACGTAAAATAATATTGAGAATGAGAAGAAAATGAAATACAATAATATAAAATATAAAATGAAGTTCTATAATTTTTAGAATAACAAAAATAAAAATAAAATTGAAAAAAAACAGAAGTGAAAAAATAAATAAAAATTAAAATAGATTTTGTATTAAAAAGAAATAAAAAAAATAAGCAGTTGGTAATTACACCATGTAATTACGAGCATTTCACAACCCCTGCATTTGAATTGGAGAGTGTAATTACCCCCTGTCAATTACAACAACTACCTGGTGACCAAGTAATTACCTTGTCCAACAAAACAGGACAGACAATGTAATTACACCAATTCCAATTACCAGGATGTCATTCCAAATAGGCACCTGGAAAAAGATATTATCTTTTGCTTCAAATGAAAGGCAATTTACTGTGTTCTTCCTTGATATGCTCTGATTATTGTATGATGATAGTTTTTCGAGAAAATTGAGAAGGAGGTGAAAAAGAAGTCTTCAAATTAAAATTGGGACAAAAAGTTGATTAAGTGAAATTCTTTTTTAATTAGTGATTAAGTAAATTAGGGACTAAAATATAATATTAAAACTTTTAAACTTTTAAAAGTATTTAAAATAAACTCAATATTTCATTATATGTTTTTTTTCTTTCAGATTGCTCGACAAGTTTAGGAAAGTCTATTTATCTTCCTCTGTCTACTTTGTCTTCTTCATTTTCTTCTGAGTTCGTATGTTGTCTTCTTATTCATTTACATCATCTACCTTCAAGGTAACACTCTTTTCTTTTCTTTTCTTTCATTGTTAGGATTTTGAGAGTCTAAAGATTGAAAATCCATTGGATTGTTTTTGTTTATGATTATTTTGTTATTTTTGTCCAAATTATCACCTGCATTGCTGAAAAGATTTCTGAAGTTCATTGAGAGTTCTCTATCTCAAATTTAGTAAAGAGAAACTAGAGAGCTAGAGAACATTAGAAGCAAATAGATAATGAGAAAGTGACCAACTAGTGGGGATTAAGATTTAGTTGTTGTTGTTGCACTTAAATTAGGTTCAGGGTGCTTTCAATATTTTGTGATTATTTTATGTAGTGTTGGGCATTTGAAGTTGTTCCTTTCTTTCAAAAGAAATATAAGGTGTTTTCAAAATAAGTGTCTTCATCAAAGATTTCTCGATGGCTTTTGGCAACTAATAACGAATCAATGAACATTAATGAGTTGTTTGATCCCCCTCATGACTCGGTAAACATTATTCTTTAAACATTTTTAGTTAAAGTCAAATAGTTGTTGCTTCTCTATTTTTGTTGTAGCCTTTTCAACAAGTATTTTCTTTATTTAATTAGTTGCAATCAATTGTTGAAGTTATTACAACAATTGCTGGAACAATTAAAACAACTAATATATAATAATCTTTAAATGCAACATCTGCTTTATTACATTTTAATTATTATTATTTTTACATGTAGATTGTACATCCATGGATAGTTCCTACATCTAGTTAAATGCAAATGGAATTTTTTACTAAGTTTGTGCCTAAGAAATTGACCAAGGATGATAAGATTGAAAAACTTGAGATGGATTTGAATGGTGTTGTGCTTATAAAAAGAGACATCAACTATGATGAGCATAATCTTGATGTAGGAGGTGGAGGAGCATATTCTCCACTTGTTGAGAGAGATTTTAGTGGTGTTGGTGATGGAAGAGGAGGAGAATTTACTCCAAATGTTGATAGATGTACTGATGGTGTTGATTTCGAAAGAGGAGGAGACTTTGATAATACTAGTGGTGGTTTTGGAGTAGGTATCCTCCGATCCATGAGAATGTTCCTTGTCTTCAAGAAACTCCATCCACTAAGGAGATGATAGATTTATTGAATGTTAGGGTGGAGTCTTTAGAGAAAACTATTGTCACCATGAATGCTACAATTGAGTCTTTAGAGAAAACTCTTGTCACCATGAAGTCTAAGAGTGGTATTATGTCATTATCAAAGATCTCTCATCCATATACTCTCGACTATGTGAAAAGAACAAAGAGACATCAGAGGCGTTGTCAAGTGTTCGAAAAAAAGAAAAAAGAAAAAGTGAATGAGACCATTATCGAAAAAGAAGGGACTGCTTGTGAAAATGTATTTTTACCCACTATTTTGCTACACTTTTATTTTTTGGTACTTTGAATTTGATAAATTGAAGGTGCTAATTGTGAATATGCATTATTACTACTATTTTGCTACACTTTTAATTCACTTTCATTTTACATTAGTGAATATGGTATTTCAATTTGATGAATTGTTGTTTTAATCAAAAAAGAATATTTTTGATGTTGTTAGTGAACTAGTTAAAGGTGAATTATATAGAACAGTGATGTTGTTAGTGAACAAATTGAATATGGTGAGGATTTGACTCATCCAATTGTTGAAATTCTCTATAGCAATTAAATGAGTTATTGTATTTTTTTTTTACAGCAATTGCTTAAATTCTCTATAATAATCAAGTAAATTGTTGTACTTTTCGTAGCACCTGCTACAATTCTCTACAACAATTAATCGAGTTGTTGTATTGTTTTACATCAATTGCTTAAATTAATACAACAAGCACAAATATTATTGTACTTTTCATAGCAGTTGTTGAACATTTCTACAACAAGTTTGAAAGTTGTTTTACTTTATATAGCAATTGCTAAACTTTTCTTTTACAAGTAAGCAAATTAATTGGCTCATTGATTGTTTATTGGTTGTAACACTCATATTTAATGATAATTAGAGTTTTCTTGATTTAATTTAAAAATAAATTTTATGTTAGATAGTGATCTTGTATAATAAGAGAGTTATTTGAGATATCACACGATCGATGTCATTACAATTTCACATGTAATCAAATTATAATGAGTAATTGATTGCTTATTGGTTGTAACACTCATATTTAATGATAACTCGAGTAGTGTTGATTTAATTCAAAAATAAATCTTATGTTAGATAGTAATCTTGTATAATGAGATAGTTATTTGAGATACCACACGGCCAATTCCATTACAATTTCACATGTAATCAAATTATAATGAGAAATTGATTGTTTATTGGTTGTAACACTCATATTTAATGATAAGTAGAATAGTGTTGATTTAATTTAAAAATAAATTTTATATTCGATAGTGATCTTGTTTAATACGATAGATATTTGATATACCAGACGATCAATTAAGTAATTTCACATGTAATCAACTTAAATTTATAAATTAATTGTTGATTAGTTATATTAATCATATTCCATGATAAATAGGATAGTTTTGGCTAATTTTAAAAGAAAATCTAAAATAACTAGTAATTTTAGAGGAATATGCTACAATAAATAAACAAATTATTGTACTTTTCATAACAATTGCTACAATTCTCAATAACAATCAAATGAGTTGTTGTGTTGGTTTACAACAATTGTTTAAATTTCTACGATGAGCACGAATTATTATACTTTTCATAGTAGTTGTTGAACTTTTCTACCGCAATTAAGAAAGTTGTTGAACTTTTCTACAGCAAGTAAGAAAGTGTTTGTACTTTATACAACACTTGCTAACAACAAGTAAAAAATCAATAATAAGAATAACAATGAAATTAAATATGCTCTCACAATCAAAATAACAACAATTAGTACCAAAATAGATAAGATCAGATGTGTTCACAAATAGTAACAACAAAAATAATAATTAGTACAAAAAAAAGATAAAATCAAATAAGTTCACAAAAACAATAAGAACAAATGTGTTTTTATGCAACATTTCGCTTGGAGCATGTAGTCCTCTTGTGACCAATTTTTTTTTTTTTTGCATAAAGAACATTTATTTTTCTTCATTGAAAATGATTCCCCAATTACTTTATGTCTTTTTGAGGACCTTTTTCCAAACCTTGCATGGTTCAACAAATGGAGAAAATATTGTTCTTTAAAATCCCAATAGGAACTTTCCAAGTTTATTCAAATGGCACCGGTTTAATTTCCTCCACATGTGCATTAAGATATCTCTCTACTTTGTAATACGAAGAATAGTATTCATAAATGTGTCTCACATAGTCATCACCATATTGGCATCGAATCGCTGTCATAGCATGTGGAAAAAGTACTTTGTCAATGTCAAAGACTTTACAAGTATAAGATTTGGCTAGCAAATCAACCGTTGCAACTTCATCATGACCGGTGACAATATACTTGTAGTTGACAATTCGATGGACCAATAGCTTATTTCCCAGATTAATATTTTTTGCAATGTCTTTTTCTATCGAAGGAACGAAGATGGTTGGTGCATTAATGAATTTCATACGCCTCTCATGAAATTTTTCTGCAAATCGCCTGTTTATTGCATCAAATAGAGCAGTAATGAGATATTCTCTTTCATCGAAACAATATTTGTCGTCATAATAGTGTGCCGGTAACATACAGTATGTGTTTATAACTGTTGTATAGTTTTATAACAATTGTTTCAGATTTTTCAGCAAGTGCTGAAATAAATGCAACAATTACTATAAATAATTGCAGCAATTGCTATAAACAATTGCAATAGTTAACTATCAAAAATTGTAGCAGTATAGACAATTGCAGTAGTTTACCTATAGGGAAAGAATGCCCTGCTCCATCGCTGAAATCCAACACGTTCAAGATGTGTGGCAGCCCGTGGAGCCAAATCTCTTATCTAATTAAAATGATCATTAAACACAACAATACTATATGTTTTTGCCGCCTTATACAAGTGGTGGACAACACTCATATTGTGAAAATTATTTCAAATATTTAATCCTAAGCGCCTCACGCAACAACCATAATGAGCTGAAGGGAACACAATTTGTCACGACCCAAAACCGGGCCGCGACTGGCACCCACACTTACCCTCCTATGTGAGCGAACCAACCAATCTAAACCTTAACATTTCAATTTAATATTAACAGAAATAATGCGGAAGACTTAAACTCATTAATAAAAAGACAATTCAATAACTTCTAAAATTCAACATCTATTATTCCCCAAAATCTGGAAGTCATCACCACAAGAACATCTATGATCAAATTACTAAACTAA
>NC_028647.1:41106004-41106186 GCF_001406875.1 Solanum pennellii
CTCCTAATATGTCCAGTCTCCCCACATCCATAACATTCTCTGGGGTCTAGCATAGGTCTCTGTGAGAATGACGAGGTCTGGGAATAACCTCCAACCTCGGAGAAATGCTGACCGGTCTGAGGTGGACCCTCAACTACAGTCTGTAGTGAAGACTTAATTGGTCGGACTGAGTAACCTCTTGA
>NC_028647.1:41106500-41123296 GCF_001406875.1 Solanum pennellii
CGGGGTATATACTTCTCCATAAATAAGCTAGAGAATGACGCCCAAGTCATAGGTGGTGCCTGTGCCGGTTGACACTCAACATGGGACCGCCACCACATTTTGGCGTTTCCCTGAAACTGATAAGTCACAAACTCAACACCAAAACGTTCCACTATGCCCATTTTATGTAGTAACTCATGACAATCAACCAGAAAATCGTAGGCATCCTCAGATTCAGCACCCTTGAAGACTGGAGGTTTCAATTTCAAGAACTTACTGAAAAGTTCATGCTGATCGCTTGTCATTATAGGCCCTGTAGTCAAACGAGGAAACGTGCCTATTTCCAATGGAGCATCCATGCGGGGAGCCGCAGCAGTTGCCTGTTGTACTTCCGGAACCTGAGGTGCTGGTGCAGAAAACACTGGAGGTGTCTGGCCTTGATCAGATAACCCACTAAGATAAGCAAGAACCTGATTAATCATCTCTGGGGTAGGTTGGGGTGGTAATTCCTCATTCTGCACTTGCTCAGTTTCCCCTTCCTCACCCTCTCTTACTACTTCCTCAGTCGGTGGAGGAGTCACCGCCCTAGTACTAGATGGGGCAGGTGCTTGTCCTCTTCCCCTAGAGGACGTCCTCCCACGACCTCTACCACGGCCTCTTGCCGCTGCTCTTCCTCGAGCTACAGCCCCAGTGGCTGGCTCAGACGCACCCTGTCCCGCCGGTGCTGGTGTTGACGTAGTCGTTGCTCTAGTTCTAACCATCTGCGAAATAGAGTGAAGATGGTCAGATACCAATTTGTATCACCTAGATACCAATTGGATCCAAGTAATAGCACGAAAGAAAGAAAGAATGGAATTTTCCTAAAGTCCTATAGCCTCTCAAAGAAAAGTAAAGGCGTCCCCCTACCGTTCCTTAAGACTCTACTAGACTCGTTCTTGTGTGATGAGACCAACGAACCTAATGCTCTGATACCAAGTTTGTCACGACCCAAAACCGAGCCGCGACTGGCACCCACACTTACCCTCCTATGTGAGCGAACCAACCAATCTAAACCCTAACATTTTAATATAATATCAACAGAAAGTAATGCGGAAGACTTAAACTCATTAATAAAAACCAATTCAATAACTTCTAAAATTCAACATCTATTATTCCCCAAAATCTGGAAGTCATCACCACAAGAACATCTATGATCAAATTACTAAACTAGGAGTATTCTAAGAAGCTAAAATAAACAAAAGCTAGTCCATGCCGGAACTTCAAGGCATCAAGACATGAGGAAGAAGATCCAGTCCAAGCTAGAAGCATTAGCTCACCCTGAAATCCGGTGTAATGAAGACTGGCTAGAGTTGCGGTTGAGTTGAAGACGACGGTACGTTTGCTGCACTCCACAAATAACAAAGAAAACAAATACAAGTAGGGGTCAGTACAAAACACGGGTACTGAGTAGATATCATCGGCCAACTCAAAATAGAAAGCAATATATCTCAGATAACATCATAAAATCAACTAATATTCTTAACAGGTGATAGCAACAAGTATAAAAATCATTTATAACATCACCGAACATATCTATGAGGACTCAAGCCTCCACACCATACTCTTTTGGGAAACATGTTCTTTAGATTGAGTATATTAGCATATTTCAAGATTCATTATCTTTATTCCTCTTGTGTCGGTACGTGACACTCCGCTCCACTACTACTATCCTGGTGTCGGAACGTGACACTCCGATCCATATACTATCCTGGTGCCGGAACGTGACACCCGATCCATATACTATCCTGGTGTCGGAACGTGACACTCCGATCCATATACTATCCTGGTGCCGGAACGTGACACCCGATCCATATACTATCCTGGTGTCGGAACGTGACACTCCGATCCATATACTATCCTGGTGCCGGAACGTGACACCCGATCCATATACTATCCTGGTGTCGGAACGTGACACTCCGATCCATATACTATCCTGGTGCCGGAACGTGACACCCGATCCATATACTATCCTGGTGTCGGAACGTGACACTCCGATCCATATACTATCCTGGTGCCGGAACGTGACACCCGATCCATATACTATCCTGGTGTCGGAACGTGACACTCCGATCCATATACTATCCTGGTGCCGGAACGTGACACCCGATCCATATACTATCCTGGTGTCGGAACGTGACACTCCGATCCATATACTATCCTGGTGCCGGAACGTGACACCCGATCCATATACTATCCTGGTGTCGGAACGTGACACTCCGATCCATATACTATCCTGGTGCCGGAACGTGACACCCGATCCATATACTATCCTGGTGTCGGAACGTGACACTCCGATCCATATACTATCCTGGTGCCGGAACGTGACACCCGATCCATATACTATCCTGGTGTCGGAACGTGACACTCCGATCCATATATATATTCTATCCTGGTGCCGGAACGTGACACCCGATCCACAAATATTCTATCCTGGTGTCGGAACGTGACACTCCGATCCATATATATATTCTATCCTGGTGCCGGAACGTGACACCCGATCCACATTTATATTCTATCCTGGTGTCGGAACGTGACACTCCGATCCATATATATATTCTATCCTGGTGCCGGAACGTGACACCCGATCCACATTTATTCTATCCTGGTGTCGGAACGTGACACCCCATCCCCTAATCTCATTACTTTAGTTCATCAAGCCTTCTTTTATACCAAGGCATCATCATTAACAAAGTAAAATTAGGGTTCTTCAAGATTTGGGATTCAATAGCTTCATCATGCTAATTTCATCATAATTATATATAAAATCACATCATGCATGCACACAATTAAGCATATAGAAGACTTTATAATACTACCCAACACATATCATTCGCTATTAAGAGTTTACTACGAATAGCATAAACCATAACCTACCTCCACCGAAGATTCGTGATCAAGCAAGCAAATTCCCCAAATTCTTGTTGTCCTCTTCGTTTCTCTCTCTCTCTACTCGTTCTCCCTCTCTTTCTGTTCTTTTTCTTTTTCTTATTCAAACCCTCTTTCTTTTACCCTAATTAGCATATAATTAAGTATAAAGATGGCAATAATATCCACTAATTAACTTAAGGTTACCTCTTTTAACCCCCAAGTAATTAGACTTATTAACATTAACCCTCTAACTTTATAATTAAAGCAGGAATAGTCCAAAACGCCCCTTAAATTACTAACAGAAATCCGACCCAGCCTGGGATTACGCAGCCTGTGACGGGCCGTCGTGCCTGCGACGGTCCGTCCTGCTGCTCCGTCACAGAGTTCAGAGACTAGATTTTTACCAAGAGTCTGTGACGGCCCGTCACGCCTGTGACGGTCCGTCCTGCCATTCCGTTACAAAGTTCAGAGAGTCGATTTCAGTACCCAAATTTCAGAAGTCTAAGTGTTTTGGAACGAGACACCTGCGACGGTCCGTCGTGCCCACGACGGTTCGTCCTGCAGGTCCGTCGCCAAGTTCAGAGAGTCGATTTCAGTACCCAAATTTCATAAGTCTAAGTGTTTTGGAACGAGACACCTGCGACGGTCCGTCGTGCCCATGACGGTCCGTCGTGGGTTCCGTCGACTCACACAGTTTTTCCAGAAATAAAATCTGCTGCTCAAAACGACTAAGCAGGTCGTTACACAATTGAAACTATCTTTCTAATACTTTTATATCTATCAGACATAATGCACAATTCAGGAGTATCAAGTACAAAACTTTTCAATTGCTCAAAAAAATATCGATAGGAAGCATCATATTCAGAGTCTACTACGCAAAAATCCATCAAAAAAAATATGATTCTCCGCATCCTGTGCAACAGTAGACAACAACACACCACCGTATTTACTTCTAGAAAATGTCCCATCAAGAACTATGACTTTTTTCATTTATGCGAAACCAAGAACCCAAGCTCCATATGCCACAAAAAGTACTTGAACCTGCCCTTTTCATCAATCTTCAATGTCGTTTTACTTCCGGATTTGATGTCCTAAGCATATGACTATACGCATCAATCACTCCATATTCATGTTCATGTGTCCCTCTTACCAAAGAATTTGCAATCTCGCTACACCTTCAAACATTCCAATAACTAACATTGCATTCCAATTCAATACGGATAGAGTTATTCAAATCTTTTGTAGATGGACCTTTACCTTTGGGATATTTATCTTTGAAGTATGCTCAAATGAATTTTGTTGTGGCGTGTGGATTGTGACTTGTAAGATGTTGTGAGCCACATGTATGCATTTTTTCTTTCTTTTTTTTAATATAAAATCTATCAGAAATATTAACTTTCACCGCTCTTAGCCACTACTTGCATTCATGATGCTCACATTTGACATAATACACTAAACACAAATTAATTACCTTCTTCAATCTAAATCGTTTTTGACACATGCAATGTAACACCTCTAAAATGACTTAGGTGAAGCTAGAGACTAACACTTGCTTCATGAGTTTCTAGAGTCTTAAAATAGTTTATAATAATGATCTTAGTTAGTGAGTTTGGTGAAGTTTGGAGGTCAAACGTCCACGACGTTCAAAAGTTTTGCCTTGAAACGTGATTGTGTTTCTTAGTGTGTATTGGCATGTTTTAAGTGATGTTTTGAGTTCAAATTGATGTGAGATGTTCCTAACATGTATATCAGCGTATTTGAGGTGGAAACATCCAGGCAAAACTCCCCGAGAACCGACCAAAGGGTCCTTGAGGAGGACCCAAGCCTTGGGCTAACAAGTTGCCCAAGGCAGTCACGTTTTGTTCATGGATCAAACAGGTCCACGTCGCGGACTAGGGTGCCCTTGGTCCAAAAGTTTGGTCCGCGTCACCGACTTCTTTCGCGATGATAATTTCAAAAATTTAAGTTGGGTTTGACTTGGTTAAAAGGTCATATAAGTTAAGGGGTCTTTTGGGTATTTTAGGGATTAGTTATTGGCAGTTATTAGACCTTTTTAAACCCCAAATCAACCTTCAAATCAAAATCCTCAAGTCCAAAACAAAACCTCTCCATATGTTCTCTCTAAAAACCTCCGTTGATGAAGCTTTGAAGCTCCAAGGAAGAAGACAACTTTTTCAAGCTTTTCTCCATCAATTTAGTGGGATTTTTATCACAATTAAGGTATAGTTTTCATCCCTGAATTCTCTTTCTTCAAGGAGTAAATTCCAATGACTTTCAAATATGATCCAAACCATGGAATCTTCTAAATTGAAATCTAGCCATTGGTTCTTGCATAAAACGTTTTAGATCAATGATTTATGATTGAATCAGTGTTAATTGAATGATTTTACATCAAAATTCCTATGGACCCATGTAAATCATGAAATCCTTATTTTGACTATTCTATGGGTGATTTGATCATGTCTCTATAATAATGAGTTCTTGTGTAGTTTACTTTGGTCTATCGAATTATGAAAGAATTATGTAAGAATTGTAAGTAGGTTGTCCTAAATTGATAAATTCATATTGTATTACTTCGGATTCATTGTATATTGAGATTATTGGATTGAATTGGTGATCATGGCTATGGATAAGAGCCTTAAAGTATTGAGTTGATTGAATTGGCTATGGATTGAAGTTGTGAGATTGAATTGGGGGTAAATTGACCTAACTCTCTCAATATTCTGTAGCATAGGCATAGAATTATGATGATGATTGGTATGGTCCATTTATGGTGGCGGTGCTTATGTACTATACTTGTGAATTATGTGACCTCGTCGGCATTACTTTATGAGTTGTGAAACAATGTGGCTTCGTCGGCGTTACTTTATGAATTATGGTATTATCATGTTATTACTTGAATATGAGAGTAATGTGAAGGTCTTGATGACTTATGTGTTATGCGAAGTCAAAGCATGAGTTCTCCTAGTTGATGATATGTGTCTCTAGTAAGCTATAGTGAAGTCTTTATGTGTATTACTTGATGTTGAAGTATGATGCTTCTTGATGGATTATAGGATACCTTATGATGAGTTATAATTGGTGTAACTATAGGATTGTGTAGGATGACTAGCAAGTATACTTAGTTTTCCTTATGTGCTTTTTGGATGATATGCTATATGTGATAATGTAAGGTATGTGTGTCTTGTTTTGGTAGACCTATATCCCTTACTTGATACATGAAGAATATGAATATGAATCCTTGACTTGGTAGGTCGGAACATCCTTTGTCATGAATGTATATGAATTAACGGAATATGATCTTGAATATAGCAAATAAGGTCATTTATGTGGAACCTTTTGAATGAAGGTTATGATATCCTTGAAGTTGAAATTCGTAATGATATCCTTCTCGTGTGAATGGTGGACTAAAGGTTGGTTGGATTGAACGGCATGATATCATCCTTAGGAAAGTCATTGAGCTATCCTCTTAGCCATTGTAAGGCAACCCTAGGGGACCTCTTTGGTAAGGTGTTATGATTTGGTTATAAATTAAATAAGGAACCTCTTCATATACTCCTTTATTGAAATACTTTATGAGAACAAAGGCTAGCACCGAGTGAGTATGCTTGGAAAGTTGCTCTAAATAAGATGACATTAGAGAACAAAGAAACCCTCGATATTCCTAAACCATGTACCTACATTGGATGTGTCTTAGTTATACCATTTGCAAGTGGAACACCCTACAACGGAGTAGGTTTATGACTCCGGATTTCATGATTAGCTAACATGGTCTATGTCGATTATTATCTATTCTCATCATGTGGGATACATGCTAGTGTTGGAGAAGTATTATGAAGTTTAGGTAGTGGAATGAGACGTTATCTAGACATTGCACGATTAGGCTTTGAAGATGTTAGTGTGTGAATGCCTAGGTCTTCTCCAAGACCATTCTGTGAATATCCTTAAGTGTTGAACTTCTCTTAAATGGTCTAATGAACATAATGAATTAAGTAAAGGTATGTTAATGAAAAGACAAGTATCTAGAGTAGCTTTGAGGGTTGCTTAGGTAGGCTTGGAGGGTGTATGGGTGTTCTCTTCATGTCTTACTTAGGTGAGTCTTAGAGTAATTCTAGGTAGAGTGTTGGATTAATGAATGAGAATAATATTATCTTAGTAGTCCAAAGGATCTCTTTGGTGTGTGGTGAAAGGATTGTATGGGCGGTCCCTTCATAACTCACTCAAGGGAACCTTAGAATCACCTTTGGTAGGAGAGTCTCATGGTTATGTATTTGGATGTGTTCTTGATGTTATCTTGTGATATGTGACTTATATGTGAAGTTAGTATGATATGTGGTTCTCTAAATTATGATATGAAGTCTTTACTGTAAAAGAGCATATTTTGACACAAATGTCTATTTGTCATGATTTTTATGCATTATGTCACACTTAGTACATGCTTTGTACTAATTCTATATATTTTATTTAAATCTAAAGTTGTAGGTGGAAGGTGAGAGACATCTTGAAGCAAAGTTTGGAGTCTGGGACTCTTTCAGGCAAAGTTGGGGTATGTCCTCACTTGATTCGAGGACATACCTATCTTTAGACTTCTTTCATTAAAAGCATTATAATAGACTAAGTTTCTATATTTCGATTGTATGGGCCGTGTCCCAAGTATTATTGATTCAAAGATTGGCGTATGTTGAGACTTAGTATTTTTTATCGTTTTATATGAAATATGTTTTGAGATAATATTCGTGTGAAAAGTTTTAATTCCCACTACTTTTAATACATGTATGCAATGAATGATGTCAAATGGCTTGTACAAGACCTTCGAGAGGTCAAGTATGCCATGTTGCAATCCGAGAATACCATATCTTCTAGGGTCTACTCTTGGGGTGTGACATGCAATTTTCAATGCAATATCTAATTATTCTTTATTCTTAAACGACATATCTTTGTAAAAGCTTGTTCCATCTTCTTGAGCATGACTGCATTAAGTTAATTAATTATCAACCATAACAAATTAAGTGTACAAAGAGAATGAAAGTTTAGAAATAAGTAAATTTATAAGTTCATAGTACTTACCTATCAACAACTTCATCAATAATGGGCAATCTGTTCCGAACTTCAGGAGGAAGAATATCTTGACCTCCATGCTCTTTATTCGGGATATTCATATGCATCCTACCACATTCATCGTTAAACACATAATGGTCATCACAAAAATTATGATTCTCCACTAATCTTTCAACCATGTAGATCCTTAAAACATCTCTAGGTTCATCTTCCAAATAAGTACTTAAACTAAGTTGATCATTTATCCTAAAAGAGTCTTCTTATGCTTTTCACCACAACTATGCAGGTAAGTGATCACAATATCTTTCAACTCACAATTTAATTTACGACAATTAATGATTTTATTCCGAAAATCATCATATGCAATATCGCGATGCACAATCATCACAATTGTCATGGGTAATTCTTTACTCTTCCAACGCCAAATATACGATTGTTGGACTCGATTCACTCACCATTACAATCAACTGGTAGTACTATTGTATCTTCCATTAATGATGTTGAAGATATTCTTACTTAGAACTAAAAAATTGATCATAACAAAAATTATATTAAAATATCACAATTGTTGTAGGTTATTCAACAGTGCTAAAATAAATATAGCAATTGAGGCAATTATTCAACAACATCATTCAACAGTTGTTGTAAATTACTAAAACAGTCATATCAAATACTGAAATTTATTATACACTAGACATGGTTGCCCGTGCACACACGGGCCCAATATTTTTGTTGACAATATACACACATGGTTATACATTACATTTTTAGGCAATAACTATCACAAATATTGATAGGAAGACAACTAATGAAAGGTTGATAATTTATAGAGACATATTTACACATTACATTGTAATTGCAGTGTTTAGACATACATATTGTTTATACATTACAACACTGCTTATGCACGTTTACACTATGCTATTTACATAATAGATGATGATGGTGCGACGTTGTAGTTGCAAAATACCTGCAGTAGGAAGGAAAAGTGTTTAAAGTTGTGAAAGTGCAGCGTAATAAGAAAGAAGTATGGTTGAATCTGACGTACCTTGTTAAAAATTAGGTGTCATGCATCTTTTGTGCATCATCGAAGTTTACGTTGCTGCAGAAACTTTGTGGGAAAGCAGTTCAAACAACAGAATATTTGTACATAGTAAGCAGAATGGACAAATACTTTCCTCTGTAAATTGAAGGTTTAGTGACATACTATGCTAGCCATGATCTTGTGCAGTTACTTATAAAAATTATAGGGTAGTTGCACAATTTTAACTCTAATTATAAGCTAAAACGCAAATTGAAGGAGATAAACGACGATAGGAAAATTAAGTTAAAGAACAGGAGGACCAATTCAGTAAAAGAATTGTAGGCATTTAGAAAGTGGAAGCAAGCAACACCATAACAACAAAAATTAAAAAAAGAGGCAATGCATTTCTTGTACAAACAATGTATGTCAAAAGTTGATTAAAAATTGTGGGACCTCTCTCAACTCAGGCATACACATATCTTTCATATTGTGTAGGTAATTCAAAAGAAGCTTTAAGTTGTTAAAAGTAAGTAGAAAATGAGTGAAATTATTTTAAACGCACCACAAAAAACAGCAATAAGAGACTGATAAAGCGAAAATAATTATAGAAAACGGAAGGCCAACACTTGACAAAGTCTAGAATGTTGAACAAACTTGAGAACAGTACTCACAACGATACAGACAAAAGCCTGAAAAAGAGCAATTGAAATTACCAGTTTGGTTTAGACAATTGTAAGGGGTTTTAATATCAAAGATCTAAAGAACCTTTGGTGTCATTTTAGAGAGATCCTTAATTGGTCTTGGAAATCTAATTGAGCAAGCGCAATCAGCAATTGATAATTCTACCTAAAATTGGATGCAAGTATTACCTCCCTCTTTGATGCACTGAGAGGCCACTTTAGGTGTTCAGTAGACTGATCTTTCAAACTGCTCTGCAGGTACTTCTTTATGCGCTTTCTTCTGATCTGTAAATGTTGTATTCGCTTGCACAATTCAAGAACCTCCCCATAATAGATTGCAAAATTTATTTCACTGTTGTGATCGGAAGATGCTCTCCTTAAAACTCAATTGTACTGCTTTATGTTGATCTGAATTAAATCTAAAAGATGCACATATCTACTACAATAAGAATTTCAAGTGATCTAACAGAAAGTGACATACTGACTTACCAACACGGCTATTAAAATAGAATTTTCCATCTCTCATGTCACATGTTGTTATTTAACTCATAAGGTCATAGCGCAGAAGGATCATTACATGACAGTTGAATTAGCAACATGTTTACAGATGTAGTTAGAATCTCAATTTAGTGTTGTCTCTGACTTAGATTATCTTTGATATCTTTGGACCACAATAGTACTATGTCTGGATAATAATGTCTATTGATTATTTATTTTGTTCCTTTGAAAACAAAACAAAACAGACAAATATATAAAGGAAGTGGCTTCATCATCTACTGTAACACTCGATCTTTATTAAAAATTCATACATAGCCATAACTATATGAGACATTTATGTATTACAAGCACAAAAATTGGAGAAAACTACCTTGGTTCTTTAGTGGTATGTGTAAGATAGATCAGAGTGTCAAAGAAGGAGGGTGTATTACAGTTAAGACCCAAAACATGTACATCTCCAAAAGTCATCTCCACATCACCTACGTTGTAGTGAACATTAATTTCAGCAGAAGTCGCATGTCCTCGCCGGTACAAGAAGAACATAGTGCTTCACCGAAAAATTTTTACAATATCTTGATCACTCTTAAGCTGTGAAAGGCAAAAGAAATATTATACGTTAAATTGTTCACTCATGTATAGGTCGCTGGATCAATTTTCTTAGCAATTTGCTAATTACACTTTACAATTTACATTTTAAGTTTATGTTTTACTCCTCTCAGCTTGAGTTGAAGATTTACTAAGGGACTTACCTATCTTATTTGCATAATTAGTGAAGCAAATGTGAAACCTTGCCAGAACTTAGAGCAGATATTTGACTTTATCATTTTTTTTCTCTATTTACACTTTTCTTTGCTATTGACGAAAGTCAGGTTACTTTTCCCTTTGATTTATTCATTTCAACAATAAAAGGCAATTTCGAAATATTGTTGTCTTCTCTCCCCCGGTATTATCAAAAGCATGCGTGAAGCGCGCTTATGCCTGAAGTGAAGCTCAAAATGTGCGCCTCAGCATCATCATCAAGATTATAAGGTAAACTTTTCCTTGCCAATGATCGTCTTATGAAAAAGTGACACTAAACAATTGATATTTTACTTTATCATTTTTTCCCCAATTTCTTTTGTCATATATTTGTGATTCATGTATATAATTATTAGTCTTGGATTTGTTGGGTTTTATTTGCCCTAAATTTCTTACCATAAATAGATTTTCCTTTTAGGAAAAGGTTTTGGATTGACTAATCCTTTTCTTGTAGGAAAAGGTTTAGGACTTTATAAATAGAGGAATGTTCCTTCTAACTTAATCAGCATTCACAATGTAGTCTTAAAGGCTTTGAGAGTTTTGGTTAGAGAGAGAATTTGTGGGTCACAAGTTTGATACGTTATCACTTGTGTGAACCTCCCATGTATTCCGAGTGAATTGGTTGAGGTTGTTTCCCTCTGTATTTTGTACTCTCATATTTATATGGATTGCTCATCTCCTTTGTGGACGTAGGTCGATTGACCGAACCACGTTAAATCTTTGTGTCTTTTGGTATATTTTTCGTTGTCTTTTTACTCGTGGTCTTTTGAGGTTTGCTTTGCTATCTTCCGCATATACACCTGCTTATTTTCGGTCCTAACAGGATTGGACTAAACACTTTATTTATTCTTTATGCTTAAACCCCCACAAACTTTAAAGCTTTTTTGCATTTTTTGACTTTCATAACATTCCTCTCCCCTAAAGCGAGACACCTGTTCATTCTCCAATAAAGAAAGCCAAATTTACAGTACAGTTTCTACTACCTTTAGTACAAATTAGGATATGTTGTGTTCGTCCTTTCATTGTGTCCCTTATTAATAAGGAGATAAACATACAATTTTAACATACATCATACTAACCTTGTATGAGAATTGAGTAAGAGTCTCGCATCTTGAGCACTCTTTCTTGTGACATTGTTGTGACAACACCAAACGAACAATGTTATTTCTTCTTTTTGTATAAAATGTTTGTTTCCTTACTTTAGAAGGCCTGACTTTTTGATTTTCTAATAGCTATATCTGAACCTGGATCATAAAGCGGTCATCACAAAATCACAAGACAATCAAACACCAAAAAAAAATAAAACACACACGGTATATTATCTTAGAGAAGTTATTTGTAAGTTCATGAATAATGTCGTAATGTAATAGCTCTTCAGAATAATATGACAATGTAATAGCACTTCACTTCTCAAATTTTAAATCATACCTCTCAATTGGCATCTCCAAAATTGCAAAAAGAAAGTAAAAGTAAAAGTAAATAAAGAACAAAACATGTACAAAAATAAAGACCATATACAATTAGTTACTGAAAAAAATAAGATTTAGCTGTATAAAATTTTAGACAGTTAAAAAAACAAGAAATAATTATTTGGAAGCAGATGGAAAAGTTCACATACTTACAGCCTTAAAGCAAAGTCCAAATATTACTTACCTAATTTAACTTTTCATTTTTTTATTATTATTTAGTATCATTACAACTGCTTTGACTAAATAACGATTTTAATAATGTCTTCAAATCATAATCTAGTACAAAGTGGGGAAAAAAGAGAAGCAGACAGACATATATGTTGTCATTCTCCTAAATTAGCAAAATAGAAAATCTCAAGAGTTTTTCTGAGAATCCTCAATTACATTCTAAGAGTATGAGTATTAGATAACTTTAAGCTCAAGATTACATACTAAGAAGGGAGAAACAATAATGTAATTGAATATAGAAATAATCGAGCAAAACGACTTTAGAAAAAGTCTTACATTTCGTGGACTGTTTGATTGAAGACCTATATGAAATCCATGGTTGGATCTGCCCAATAAAATAAATTCAAATTTGAACTTCAAAAAGGATTACTGCTTTGTTATATTTATTCTTTTTGGTGTAACCTTTATAGAGGTTTATTTACACCTGCAAATAAAGAGGTAGAAGAAAAAAACACTGACGAAAAATTCATTGACGTAGCACAATAAATGAGAGAGCTAGTGAGAGCACACGAACCATCTGAGTACATATAAGTCGCAAGGAAAATAAATAACTCTAAGACTACATAAGAAGAATGCATAAAGAAAAGGAGAAGGGAAAAAAAAGTTTTCTCCTAGATTGGTATATTTGCTCTTTATGAGTACCTGAATAGTTATATTTGCTGCAGATTCTGATTTTTCTAAAATTACAGAACATAGAAACAAAATCATGCATTAGAAACATGCAAGTAGAAAAATTTACAATAAACTCACGTACAGTAAGAACATGAAGTAGAAATTGATTAAGATAAGAAAATTCAATATTAAACTAACCTTCATTAGGAACATGAAAGTAGAAAATTTCATAATAAACTAAAACAAAAATCAGAAATCATTCAAGAATTGAAATCAAAATTGACAACAGATCTGCATTCAATAGAGACAGAATCAGGGGAAAAGGGATTCGAGAAACTAAAAACTTATTAGGAAGAAAAGCGAGATTTTACCAGGAAAAGGGATTTGAGAAATAAGAACACCAAAATCTTAAAAATCAAAACAAAAGAATGAGAAGATAAAGAAAACTAAAAACTTATTAATAAGAAAAGCAGAGATTTTAATAGATACAGATTGAGAGCTCCAATCTCATAAGCTGAAGCAATATCAATTGCTCACAGGTGGAATTAAAAGGGCCTTTAGGTATTAATACCCAATCAAACTGGGCCACAAAGGGCCAAAAATTATGAGGCCTTTGGTACAATTTGAAATGTTTTGGTACAACTTGTTAGTGCTCTGTTAGTCCAACCCAACTCCCACTTCTAAATAAGATAATTAGTGGCAAGAACAATAACACAAAAAAATAATTTTTTAAATGAATAATACACACAAACAGTACTATTAACTTGTTAAAATGATTGAAAATTACCAGTTAAGAAGTAATTTCCAAAGTTTTAGACCTTTTCAAATCACATGTTAAATTAAAATTTGAGATTCTTCCTTCTCAAATTTTTCAAATAAGAAATCAAAATTTTCAAATAAGAAATTTTCGATAAGCTGCAACAACAATAAAAAACAAAAAGAAGAAGAAGAGGAAGAAGAGCTAGTGTTGAAGATTAGAAGAAAAAAAAACGTGAAAAGAGCGGGTGTTGGAAGAGAACAAAAAAAATTGATTTGAGGATCTTCCTACTTAAAAATTTAGGATTTTAATTCAATTGGGTGAAAGTGTGAATAAAAACTTAAGGGTCTATTTAACTATTTTTAAAAATTAATTAAAAATCTGTCACCTACACTATAATTAAAACTAGTATGACTCTCTTTAAATTTTAAAACTTTTTTATCACCTATAATCCATCCCCTGGTTGTTCAATGTTATGTCCGTTTGCGTTTGAAAACAGTGATCATTAATATACCTTGTTGTCTAGTCCTAATGACATTTCTTCCATTATACTCTCTAAATTACATTCAAACGTGAATAACGACTGGAACATAGAAAAACTGGGTGTCTGGTGTATGCAAGTTGGACGGGGTAGCCAATACACAAACATCATTTGACTCTTTATCTGTTGTGGAAAAAACTCTTCATTGAATTTGGAACTCCATATGGGAGATGATAATTAAAGGAAATGAAATCCATCTTCTACACTGAGAATAACATTTATTGCCTCAAAATACATAACCAATCCACTTCACTAACAAGGAAGTGCCCCTAACAAGATATGTGCATCTTGGTCAATTCATAAATGAGCAAGTTACAATTACTTCTATAGAAGAAGAGAAGAGCCTAGTCAACATAGTCACAGAGTGAGCCACGCTTTAGCTGAAGCTCCAAACACCATTCATGTGAAACATTACAGAGGCAGAAGAATAAATGATGGTTACTCAGAAATGCAGAAGTAAAATTGATGATACTCGGAAAGGCAGAATGAGTGGATCGCAGTAAATGACTTATGATGGAGCGCCAAGATATGATGCAAGCCGTAAAATGTCAGAGAATACTCCACCAGCTGTCACTTCAGCACCAGCACCAGGACCACGCACTATTAGAGGTTGCTTCGCATATCTTTCAGTTGTGAATGCAATTATGTTATCTGATCCAGAGAGTTGTGCAAATGGATGCTCTTTGCTGTATTTTTGCAGCTCAACAGTTCCTTTTCCACTGACAACATCTACGACTCCAACATATCTCAAAACCTACATAACACATCATTTTTTCATATAAAAATAGCACATATTCAAAAAAGCAGATCATATAACACATGCAATGTGACCCTCCAACAAATGGCAACAATATCGAGACGGAAAATATTTTGTCATGCTTGTTCAGATGTGCTGCTTCTAAAATAGATTGAACCACACAAAGATGATGCTTGTGACCTAAACAACCATTACATTAGAGATAAACAATTTCTAAGATCACGAGGCATCTTCCAGCAAAACTTCTCTCACTCAGTTTTTGCCTCAAAAGATGGAATAAAATCAGTAGTCAATTGATGAAGAACAGCTCTACATTCTATGAATAATCTGGTAATTCTTTGATTAGAATGCAAAATGAATTCCTACTGTTTTCCATCTTATTAAATGTTTGTTTTACTCCCTCTATCCTAAATTTAACTTCCACGCTCAACATAGTACAGGTATTAAAATGGCATGGGAAAAGGTGTATTTTCCAAAGTCAGAAAATCATCGTCAGAATTTTCAAGAGCATAGATAAAAAGTTTGAATATGAAGTGTCAAATGAGTCCCATGTAAAGTTTCTATATGCTAAGCAGCTTGAGGTGGATCCTCCTTTTATTGAGAAGGCATCAGCTGCAATGTTTTCTTTCCCTTTTTTTATAAGCAATGGCATAGTCATAGCCAAGCAATTTCAGTTTTTACCAACCATTTCTGTTGGGTAGGTGTTATTATCCTCTACTACCATAGGAATTTAAGGTTGTAATGGTCTGTTTTGATAATAAAGCGCCTCCCCAACAAATAAGGTTCCGCTTCTGTACTGCAGTAACTAATGCCAACATCTCCCTTTCATAGATTGACAGGATAGGATCTGACCACAATCCAATCATGCTATCTTGTGGAGAGTTGAACTTCAAGAAATAATATCAAATTTGAAAGTTGGAGGCCGAGGGTACAAGGGTTCAAAGAAAAGGTAAGCCAGTGGTGGGGAGCTTTTGTTGTTAAGGGGAGGCCCTGACTATATTTTAGCTGAGAAACTGAAGATGCTAAAAGAAAAGTTAAAAGAGTAGAATGGAAATAACAGGGGCAATTGGAAACAAAGAAAGGTTGACATTTCAAACCAGCTGGCAGCCTTGACAACAATCTAAGAACAAAGAGCTCTCACTGATGATGAGGCATTGCAAGAATCAAACTTGGTTATAGTGTTTCAAGAAGTTGCAAGAAATGAGGAGATAGATTGGAGACTGTAACGACCTGTTTAGTCGTTTGGAGCAGCAGAGTTTATTTCTAGAAATCACGGTCTGGGTCGACGGATCCCACGACGGACCGTCATGGGCACGACGGACCGTCGAGGGGGTCTCGTTCCAAAACACTTAGAATTTAGAAATTTGGGTACTGAGATCGACTCTCTGAACTTCGCGACGAAATGGCAGGACGGACCGTCGCAGACATGACGGGCCGTCACAGACTCTTTAATGAATTGAGTCTCTGAACTTTGTGACGGAAGCAGCA
>NC_028647.1:41125040-41129902 GCF_001406875.1 Solanum pennellii
CATCTAGTACTAGGGCGGTGACTCCTCCACCGACTGAGGAAGTAGTAAGAGAGGGTGAGGAAGGGGAAAATGAGCAAGTGCAGAATGAGGAATTACCACCCCAACCTACCCCAGAGATGATTAATCAGGCTCTTGCTTATCTTAGTGGGTTATCTGACCAAGGCCAGATACCTCCAGTGTTTTCTGCACCAGCACCTCAGGTTTCGGAAGTGCAACAGGCAGCTGCTGCCGCTCCTCGCATGGATGCTTCATTGGAAATAGACACGTTTCCTCGTTTGACTACAGGGCCTATAATGACAAGCGATCAGCATGAACTTTTCAGTAAGTTCTTGAAACTGAAACCTCCAGTCTTCAAGGGTGCTGAATCTGAGGATGCCTACGATTTTCTGGTTGATTGTCATGAGTTACTACATAAAATGGACATAGTGGAACGATTTGGCGTTGAGTTTGTAACCTATCAGTTTCAGGGAAATGCCAAAATGTGGTGGCGGTCACATGTTGAGTGTCAACCCGCACAGGCACCACCTATGACTTGGGCGTCATTCTCTAGCTTATTTATGGAGAAGTATATCCCCCGGACCTTGAGGGATAGGAGGAGAGATGAGTTCTTGAGCCTAGAGCAAGGCAGAATGACGGTCACTGCGTATGAGGCTAAGTTTCGTGCATTATCTAGGTATGCCACCCAGCTTTGCTTCAGTTCACAAGAGCGGATTCGCCGTTTTGTGAAAGGGTTGAGGTCAGATTTGCGGATTTCAGCCTTACAGGTAGCGGCTACAGCGAAATCCTTCCAAGAAGTGGTAGATTTCGTGATAGAGGTGGAGGGAGTGAAGCCAGACGACTTCACCATGGCATCGACATCTAAAAGGTTTCGAAAGGGAGGTGAGTTTAATGGTTCTTACTCTAGAGGACAGGGTTCAGGAGGTTACTCAGTCCGACCAATTCAGTCTTCACTACAGACTGTAGTTGGGGGTCCACCTCAGACCGGTCAACATTTCTCTGAGGTTGGAGGTTATTCCCAGACCTCGTCATTCTCACAGAGACCTATGCTAGACCCCAGAGAATGTTATGGATGTGGGGAGACTGGACATATTAGGAGGAATTGTCCAAAACAGAGTTATAGACCCCCGATAGCTAGAGGTAGAGGTGGTCATGGTAGAGGCCGTTATTCTGGAGGACGTGGTGGCCGAGGTAATGGTGGTCACCAAAACGGCCGGGGTGACGGACAAACTGGAGCTACTACAACACCACATGGTAGGGGCAACGGGCAGACAGGTGATAGGGCCCATTGTTACGCTTTCCCTGGGCGGTCTGAAGCGGAGACATCAGATGCTGTTATCACAGGTAATCTTTTGGTTTGTGATTGCATGGCTTCTGTATTATTTGATCCTGGCTCCACATTTTCATATGTATCTTCCTCATTTGCTACTGGTCTTAATTTACATTGTGAAATGCTTGACATGCCTATTCGTGTTTCTACTCCGGTGGGTGAGTCTGTGATAGTCGAAAAGGTATATAGGTCTTGTCTGGTGACTTTTATGGGTAGCAATACTCGTGTAGACTTGGTTATCTTAGAAATGGTTGATTTCGATGTAATTCTGGGTATGACTTGGCTTTCTCCAAATTTTGCAATCTTAGATTGTAATGCTAAAACTGTAACGTTGGCCAAGCCTGGGACATATCCGTTAGTGTGGGAAGGTGACTACACTTCCATTCCAGTTCGTATCATCTCCTTTCTTCATGCTAAGAGAATGGTTAGTAAAGGGTGCTTAGTTTTCTTGGCACACCTCCGGGATGATACTACCCAAGTACCTTCAATTGAGTCGGTTCCGGTAGTCCGTGAGTTTCTGGATGTGTTTCCTGCAGACCTTCCTGGTATGCCACCGGATAGAGATATTGACTTTTGCATTGATCTGGAGCCGGGTACTCGTCCCATTTCCATACCCCCTTATAGAATGGCTCCAGCAGAGTTAAGGGAGTTAAAAGCCAAACTTCAAGAATTGTTAGGGAAAGGCTTTATTAGACCGAGTGCATCCCCTTGGGGTGCTCCTGTTTTGTTTGTGAAGAAGAAAGATGGGAGTCTTCGGATGTGCATAGATTACCGGCAACTAAATAAAGTAACTGTTAAGAACAGGTATCCTCTTCCTCGCATTGATGATTTGTTCGATCAGTTACAAGGTGCTTGTGTCTTCTCTAAGATTGACTTGAGGTCTGGTTATCATCAATTGAAAATACGGGCAGCAGATGTGCCAAAGACTGCTTTTCGAACCAGGTATGGGCATTATGAATTCTTGGTAATGTCCTTTGGACTAACGAATGCCCCTGCTGCTTTCATGAGCTTGATGAACGGGATTTTTAAGCCATATCTGGATCTCTTTGTGATCGTATTTATTGATGATATACTGATATACTCCAAGAGTAAGAAGGAACATGAGGAGCATTTGAGAATTGTGTTGGAAATGTTGAGGGAGAAAAAGCTTTATGCCAAATTCTCCAAGTGTGAGTTTTGGCTAGATTCAGTGTCCTTCTTGGGGCACGTGGTTTCTAAGGATGGAGTGATGGTGGATCCTTCTAAGATCGAAGTAGTGAAGAATTGGGTAAGACCTACTAATGTGTCAGAAATAAGAAGCTTTGTTGGTTTAGCCAGTTACTACCGTCGATTTGTCAAGGGATTCTCTTCTATTGCTTCCCAATTGACGAACTTGACTAAGCAGAATGTTCCATTTGTATGGTCGGATGAATGTGAGGAAAGCTTTCAGAAACTCAAGACCTTGCTGACTACCGCACCTATCCTTACCTTGCCAGTAGAGGGTAAGAACTTCATTGTGTATTGTGATGCATCCTATTCTGGTTTGGGTGCAGTGCTAATGCAAGAGAAGAACGTAATTGCGTATGCTTCGAGGCAATTAAAGGTGCATGAACGTAACTATCCGACCCATGATTTGGAGTTGGCTGCGGTAGTGTTTGCATTAAAGCAATGGAGACACTATCTATATGGGGTTAAGTGTGAAGTCTATACGGATCATCGTAGCCTACAGTATGTCTTTACTCAGAAAGATTTGAATTTGAGACAGAGGAGATGGATGGAACTACTGAAGGATTACGACATCACTATCTTGTATCACCCAGGAAAGGCTAATGTGGTGGCAGACGCCTTAAGTAGAAAAGCAGGGAGCATGGGTAGTCTAGCTCACTTGCAAGCTTCTAGACGCCCATTGGCTAGAGAGGTTCAGACTCTGGCTAATGACCTTATGAGGTTGGAAGTAAATGAGAAGGGAGGATTTTTGGCCAGTGTGGAGGCGAGATCTTCTTTTCTTGACAAGATCAAGGGAAAACAGTTTGATGATGAGAAACTAAGCCGAATTCGGGATATGGTGTTGCGAGGAGAGGCTAAAGAAGCAATAATGGATGAGGAAGGTGTTTTGAGAATTAAGGGAAGGGTATGTGTGCCCCGTGTTGATGATTTGATCCACACTATTCTTACAGAGGCTCATAGTTCCGGATATTCTATACATCCTGGTGCAACCAAGATGTACCGTGACCTAAAGCAACACTTTTGGTGGAGTAGAATGAAGCGCGACATTGTTGATTTTGTTGCCAAATGTCCAAATTGTCAACAAGTAAAGTATGAACACCAGAGGCCCGGAGGAACACTTCAGAGAATGCCCATTCCCGAATGGAAGTGGGAAAGGATTGCAATGGACTTTGTGGTTGGTCTTCCAAAGACATTGGGTAAGTTTGATTCTATTTGGGTAATTGTGGATAGGTTAACTAAGTCTGCTCACTTCATTCCGGTCAAGGTGACTTACAATGCAGAAAAGTTAGCCAAACTCTATATCTCAGAGATTGTTCGGTTGCATGGAGTTCCACTCTCCATCATATCAGATAGAGGTACGCAGTTTACTTCTAAGTTTTGGAGAACATTGCATGCCGAATTAGGTACTAGGTTGGACCTTAGTACTGCATTTCACCCTCAGACCGATGGACAGTCTGAGCGAACGATTCAAGTATTGGAGGATATGCTTCGTGCATGTGTGATAGAATTTGGTGGCCATTGGGATAGCTTCTTACCCTTAGCAGAGTTTTCATACAATAATAGCTATCACTCAAGTATTGACATGGCCCCATTTGAAGCATTGTATGGGAGGAGATGTAGGTCTCCCATTGGGTGGTTTGATGCATTTGAGGTTAGACCTTGGGGTACTGATCTTTTGAGGGATTCATTAGAGAAGGTGAAATCTATTCAAGAAAAGCTTTTAGCGGCTCAAAGCAGGCAAAAGGAATATGCAGATCGAAAGGTTAGGGACTTGGAGTTCATGGAGGGTGAACAAGTCTTGCTGAAGGTTTCGCCCATGAAAGGGGTGATGCGGTTTGGTAAAAGAGGTAAGCTAAGCCCAAGGTATATTGGACCATTTGAAGTACTTAAGCGAGTAGGGGAGGTGGCTTATGAATTAGCCTTGCCTCCAGGGCTGTCAGGAGTGCATCCGGTATTTCATGTGTCTATGTTGAAAAGATACCATGGGGATGGAAACTACATCATTCGTTGGGATTCAGTTCTGCTTGATGAGAATTTGACTTATGAGGAGGAGCCTGTTGCCATTCTAGATAGAGAAATTCTCAAGTTGAGATCAAGGGAGATTGCATCCGTCAAAGTTCAATGGAAGAATCGACCAGCTGAAGAGTCCACTTGGGAGAAGGAGGCTGATATGCAAGAGAGATACCCACACCTATTTACAGATTCAGGTACTCCTTTTCGCCCTTGTTTTTCTTCTTGTGATCGTTCGAGGACGAACGATGGGTAAATTGGTATCTATTGTAACGACATGTTTAGTCGTTTGGATCAGCAGAGTTTATTTCAGGAAAAA